>NC_091190.1:4457366-4462366 GCF_040958095.1 Procambarus clarkii
AAGATCACCAGCTCCCAAGAGCACTAGAGCAAGTGAGGGGTCATTTAGACGTTAATTTCATCAAGTCCCTGTTAATATGGGAAGACACAGTGTCTATGCTTAAGGCACAACTCTCCTAAACACGAGAGTCAAGTATACAACTTTAGAACACTTTCCCACCAGGAGACTCGAACCCTAGCCAGCACAGAAGCCTTCCAGCAACTGGCATAACAGGTACGCCTTAACCCTCTTCACCACCTGCTCAGACCCTTAAAAGAGATGGTAATTTCGGAGTATTTAAATACCACAAAGATCACCAGCTCCCAAGAGCACTAGAGCAAGTGAGGGGTCATTTAGACGTTAATTTCATCAAGTCCCTGTTAATATGGGAAGACACAGTGTCTATGCTTAAGGCACAACTCTCCTAAACACGAGAGTCAAGTATACAACTTTAGAACACTTTCCCACCAGGAGACTCGAACCCTAGCCAGCACAGAAGCCTTCCAGCAACTGGCATAACAGGTACGCCTTAACCCTCTTCACCACCTGCTCAGACCCTTAAAAGAGATGGTAATTTCGGAGTATTTAAATACCACAAAGATCACCAGCTCCCAAGAGCACTAGAGCAAGTGAGGGGTCATTTAGACGTTAATTTCATCAAGTCCCTGTTAATATGGGAAGACACAGTGTCTATGCTTAAGGCACAACTCTCCTAAACACGAGAGTCAAGTATACAACTTTAGAACACTTTCCCACCAGGAGACTCGAACCCTAGCCAGCACAGAAGCCTTCCAGCAACTGGCATAACAGGTACGCCTTAACCCTCTTCACCACCTGCTCAGACCCTTAAAAGAGATGGTAATTTCGGAGTATTTAAATACCACAAAGATCACCAGCTCCCAAGAGCACTAGAGCAAGTGAGGGGTCATTTAGACGTTAATTTCATCAAGTCCCTGTTAATATGGGAAGACACAGTGTCTATGCTTAAGGCACAACTCTCCTAAACACGAGAGTCAAGTATACAACTTTAGAACACTTTCCCACCAGGAGACTCGAACCCTAGCCAGCACAGAAGCCTTCCAGCAACTGGCATAACAGGTACGCCTTAACCCTCTTCACCACCTGCTCAGACCCTTAAAAGAGATGGTAATTTCGGAGTATTTAAATACCACAAAGATCACCAGCTCCCAAGAGCACTAGAGCAAGTGAGGGGTCATTTAGACGTTAATTTCATCAAGTCCCTGTTAATATGGGAAGACACAGTGTCTATGCTTAAGGCACAACTCTCCTAAACACGAGAGTCAAGTATACAACTTTAGAACACTTTCCCACCAGGAGACTCGAACCCTAGCCAGCACAGAAGCCTTCCAGCAACTGGCATAACAGGTACGCCTTAACCCTCTTCACCACCTGCTCAGACCCTTAAAAGAGATGGTAATTTCGGAGTATTTAAATACCACAAAGATCACCAGCTCCCAAGAGCACTAGAGCAAGTGAGGGGTCATTTAGACGTTAATTTCATCAAGTCCCTGTTAATATGGGAAGACACAGTGTCTATGCTTAAGGCACAACTCTCCTAAACACGAGAGTCAAGTATACAACTTTAGAACACTTTCCCACCAGGAGACTCGAACCCTAGCCAGCACAGAAGCCTTCCAGCAACTGGCATAACAGGTACGCCTTAACCCTCTTCACCACCTGCTCAGACCCTTAAAAGAGATGGTAATTTCGGAGTATTTAAATACCACAAAGATCACCAGCTCCCAAGAGCACTAGAGCAAGTGAGGGGTCATTTAGACGTTAATTTCATCAAGTCCCTGTTAATATGGGAAGACACAGTGTCTATGCTTAAGGCACAACTCTCCTAAACACGAGAGTCAAGTATACAACTTTAGAACACTTTCCCACCAGGAGACTCGAACCCTAGCCAGCACAGAAGCCTTCCAGCAACTGGCATAACAGGTACGCCTTAACCCTCTTCACCACCTGCTCAGACCCTTAAAAGAGATGGTAATTTCGGAGTATTTAAATACCACAAAGATCACCAGCTCCCAAGAGCACTAGAGCAAGTGAGGGGTCATTTAGACGTTAATTTCATCAAGTCCCTGTTAATATGGGAAGACACAGTGTCTATGCTTAAGGCACAACTCTCCTAAACACGAGAGTCAAGTATACAACTTTAGAACACTTTCCCACCAGGAGACTCGAACCCTAGCCAGCACAGAAGCCTTCCAGCAACTGGCATAACAGGTACGCCTTAACCCTCTTCACCACCTGCTCAGACCCTTAAAAGAGATGGTAATTTCGGAGTATTTAAATACCACAAAGATCACCAGCTCCCAAGAGCACTAGAGCAAGTGAGGGGTCATTTAGACGTTAATTTCATCAAGTCCCTGTTAATATGGGAAGACACAGTGTCTATGCTTAAGGCACAACTCTCCTAAACACGAGAGTCAAGTATACAACTTTAGAACACTTTCCCACCAGGAGACTCGAACCCTAGCCAGCACAGAAGCCTTCCAGCAACTGGCATAACAGGTACGCCTTAACCCTCTTCACCACCTGCTCAGACCCTTAAAAGAGATGGTAATTTCGGAGTATTTAAATACCACAAAGATCACCAGCTCCCAAGAGCACTAGAGCAAGTGAGGGGTCATTTAGACGTTAATTTCATCAAGTCCCTGTTAATATGGGAAGACACAGTGTCTATGCTTAAGGCACAACTCTCCTAAACACGAGAGTCAAGTATACAACTTTAGAACACTTTCCCACCAGGAGACTCGAACCCTAGCCAGCACAGAAGCCTTCCAGCAACTGGCATAACAGGTGTCTATGGCATAAGGTGTCTATGCCTTAAGCATAGACACTGTGTCTTCCCATATTAACAGGGACTTGATGAAATTAACGTCTAAATGACCCCTCACTTGCTCTAGTGCTCTTGGGAGCTGGTGATCTTTGTGGTATTTAAATACTCCGAAATTACCATCTCTTTTAAGGGTCTGAGCAGGTGGTGAAGAGGGTTAAGGCGTACCTGTTATGCCAGTTGCTGGAAGGCTTCTGTGCTGGCTAGGGTTCGAGTCTCCTGGTGGGAAAGTGTTCTAAAGTTGTATACTTGACTCTCGTGTTTAGGAGAGTTGTGCCTTAAGCATAGACACTGTGTCTTCCCATATTAACAGGGACTTGATGAAATTAACGTCTAAATGACCCCTCACTTGCTCTAGTGCTCTTGGGAGCTGGTGATCTTTGTGGTATTTAAATACTCCGAAATTACCATCTCTTTTAAGGGTCTGAGCAGGTGGTGAAGAGGGTTAAGGCGTACCTGTTATGCCAGTTGCTGGAAGGCTTCTGTGCTGGCTAGGGTTCGAGTCTCCTGGTGGGAAAGTGTTCTAAAGTTGTATACTTGACTCTCGTGTTTAGGAGAGTTGTGCCTTAAGCATAGACACTGTGTCTTCCCATATTAACAGGGACTTGATGAAATTAACGTCTAAATGACCCCTCACTTGCTCTAGTGCTCTTGGGAGCTGGTGATCTTTGTGGTATTTAAATACTCCGAAATTACCATCTCTTTTAAGGGTCTGAGCAGGTGGTGAAGAGGGTTAAGGCGTACCTGTTATGCCAGTTGCTGGAAGGCTTCTGTGCTGGCTAGGGTTCGAGTCTCCTGGTGGGAAAGTGTTCTAAAGTTGTATACTTGACTCTCGTGTTTAGGAGAGTTGTGCCTTAAGCATAGACACTGTGTCTTCCCATATTAACAGGGACTTGATGAAATTAACGTCTAAATGACCCCTCACTTGCTCTAGTGCTCTTGGGAGCTGGTGATCTTTGTGGTATTTAAATACTCCGAAATTACCATCTCTTTTAAGGGTCTGAGCAGGTGGTGAAGAGGGTTAAGGCGTACCTGTTATGCCAGTTGCTGGAAGGCTTCTGTGCTGGCTAGGGTTCGAGTCTCCTGGTGGGAAAGTGTTCTAAAGTTGTATACTTGACTCTCGTGTTTAGGAGAGTTGTGCCTTAAGCATAGACACTGTGTCTTCCCATATTAACAGGGACTTGATGAAATTAACGTCTAAATGACCCCTCACTTGCTCTAGTGCTCTTGGGAGCTGGTGATCTTTGTGGTATTTAAATACTCCGAAATTACCATCTCTTTTAAGGGTCTGAGCAGGTGGTGAAGAGGGTTAAGGCGTACCTGTTATGCCAGTTGCTGGAAGGCTTCTGTGCTGGCTAGGGTTCGAGTCTCCTGGTGGGAAAGTGTTCTAAAGTTGTATACTTGACTCTCGTGTTTAGGAGAGTTGTGCCTTAAGCATAGACACTGTGTCTTCCCATATTAACAGGGACTTGATGAAATTAACGTCTAAATGACCCCTCACTTGCTCTAGTGCTCTTGGGAGCTGGTGATCTTTGTGGTATTTAAATACTCCGAAATTACCATCTCTTTTAAGGGTCTGAGCAGGTGGTGAAGAGGGTTAAGGCGTACCTGTTATGCCAGTTGCTGGAAGGCTTCTGTGCTGGCTAGGGTTCGAGTCTCCTGGTGGGAAAGTGTTCTAAAGTTGTATACTTGACTCTCGTGTTTAGGAGAGTTGTGCCTTAAGCATAGACACTGTGTCTTCCCATATTAACAGGGACTTGATGAAATTAACGTCTAAATGACCCCTCACTTGCTCTAGTGCTCTTGGGAGCTGGTGATCTTTGTGGTATTTAAATACTCCGAAATTACCATCTCTTTTAAGGGTCTGAGCAGGTGGTGAAGAGGGTTAAGGCGTACCTGTTATGCCAGTTGCTGGAAGGCTTCTGTGCTGGCTAGGGTTCGAGTCTCCTGGTGGGAAAGTGTTCTAAAGTTGTATACTTGACTCTCGTGTTTAGGAGAGTTGTGCCTTAAGCATAGACACTGTGTCTTCCCATATTAACAGGGACTTGATGAAATTAACGTCTAAATGACCCCTCACTTGCTCTAGTGCTCTTGGGAGCTGGTGATCTTTGTGGTATTTAAATACTCCGAAATTACCATCTCTTTTAAGGGTCTGAGC
>NC_091190.1:4464866-4657366 GCF_040958095.1 Procambarus clarkii
AAAATTAACGTAGATATATGACCGAACCTAACCAACCCTACCTAACCTAACCTAACCTATATTTATAGGTAAGGTTAGGTTAGGTAGCCAAAAAAAGCTAGGTTAGGTTAGGTTAGGTAGGTTAGGTAGACGAAAAAACATTAATTCATGAAAACTTGGCTTATTAGGCAAATCGGGCCTTGAATAGTAGGCTGAGAAGTGCGTTCTGGCTATTAGGTACGACATATGTATATATATATATATATATATATATATATATATATATATATATATATATATATATATATATATATATATATATATATATTTTATTAAATATGACCGAAAAAGTAAGATTAATAATTCTAACACGAATTTTCTCAATCTTTCGTACATTATGCTTCACTGTTGGAGGTAAATAAAAAATCACTTCTCCAAAATTCATTTTTATTTCTAGTCTGACGCGACACGGGCGCGTTTCGTAAAACTTATTACATTTTCAAAGACTTCACAAATACACAACTGATTAGAACTTGCGTTTCCCTGATTTTATATCTACATTTGAGTGAGGTGGGAAGGGTGATGTGGCATTACATTTGAGTGAGGTGGGAAGGATGATGTGGCATTAGAGGATATTAATAGGGTATTAAAAGTATCAACACAAGACAGAACACGAAACAATGGATATTGAATAGAAGTGTTTGTAGAAAGCCTATTGGTCCATATTTCTTGATGCTTCTATATTGGAGCGGAGTCTTGAGGTGGGTAGAATATAGTTGTGCAATAATTGGCTGTTGATTGCTGGTGTTGACTTCTTGATGTGTAGTGCCTCGCAAACGTCAAGCCGCCTGCTATCGCTGTATCTATCGATGATTTCTGTGTTGTTTACTAGGATTTCTCTGGCGATGGTTTGGTTATGGGAAGAGATTATATGTTCCTTAATGGAGCCCTGTTGTTTATGCATCGTTAAACGCCTAGAAAGAGATGTTGTTGTCTTGCCTATATACTGGGTTTTTTGGAGCTTACAGTCCCCAAGTGGGCATTTGAAGGCATAGACGACGTTAGTCTCTTTTAAAGCGTTCTGTTTCGTGTCTGGAGAGTTTCTCATGAGTAGGCTGGCCGTTTTTCTGGTTTTATAGTAAATCGTCAGTTGTATCCTCTGATTTTTGTCTGTAGGGATAACGTTTCTATTAACAATATCTTTCAGGACCCTTTCCTCTGTTTTATGAGCTGTGGAAAAGAAGTTCCTGTAAAATAGTCTAATAGGGGGTATAGGTGTTGTGTTAGTTGTCTCTTCGGAGGTTGCATGGCTTTTCACTTTCCTTCTTATGATGTCTTCGATGAAACCATTGGAGAAACCGTTATTGACTAGAACCTGCCTTACCCTACAGAGTTCTTCGTCGACTTGCTTCCATTCTGAGCTGTGGCTGAGAGCACGGTCGACGTATGCGTTAACAACACTCCTCTTGTACCTGTCAGGGCAGTCGCTGTTGGCATTTAGGCACATTCCTATGTTTGTTTCCTTTGTGTAGACTGCAGTGTGGAAACCTCCGCCCTTTTCCATGACTGTTACATCTAGAAAAGGCAGCTTCCCATCCTTTTCCGTCTCGTAAGTGAAACGCAGCACGGAACTCTGCTCAAATGCCTCCTTCAGCTCCTGCAGATGTCTGACATCAGGTACCTGTGTAAAAATGTCGTCAACATACCTGCAGTATATGGCCGGTTTCAAGTTCATGTCGACTAAGACTTTTTGCTCGATGGTACCCATGTAGAAGTTTGCAAACAGGACACCTAGGGGAGAACCCATAGCGACCCCATCTACTTGCTTATACATGTGCCCATCCGGGCTCAAGAAGGGTGCCTCTTTAGTACAAGCTTGGAGTAGTTTCCTCAGAATACTTTCTGGCATGTCAAGAGGAGCACAGGCTGGATCACGATACACTCTGTCGGCTATCATTCCGATTGTCTCGTCCACAGGTACGTTGGTAAACAGCGATTCTACGTCCAACGAGGCTCTTATCCCTGTGGCCCGTGCGCCCCGCAGTAAGTCCACAAATTCCTTTGGAGACTTCAGGCTGAAGGCGCAAGGAACATAAGGAGTCAGCAGGCCGTTGAGTCGCTTCGCCAATCTGTACGTGGGTGTGGGTATCTGGCTAATGATTGGCCGAAGTGGGTTTCCAGGCTTGTGCGTCTTGACATTTCCATACGCATATCCAGGTTTATATTCCCCAATGATCTTTGGCAGGTGGAGTCCGGATTTCTTGGCGTTCACAGTTTCGATCAGTTTGTTGACCTTTGCTTTTAATTCGGCTGTAGTGTCCTTCGTTACCCTTTGGAACTTAGTTTGGTCAGAGAGTATGATGTTCATTTTCGCCAGATATTCGTCTTTTTTAAGAATGACATATATTGGCGACTTGTCACCTCTCCTGACAACTATCTCCTTGTTCTCACGAAGGCTTTTAGCTGCCGCTCTAAGCTCGGGGGACAGTATGGTGCTTCTGTAGTTGCCTCGATTCTTTCCTCCTTCTGCAATAAGTTCTGCTTGTAAGGTATCTTTGGTAGTGACCTTCTTTTGTGTCTCGAGGTCGAATATGTCGTCCAACAGAATTTCCAACTCCACTTTCCGGGCCATTTCACTCGGTCTGGACATAACATGACAGTTTAGGCAACTACAGCAACTACAGAAGCACCATACTGTCCCCCGAGCTTAGAGCGGCAGCTAAAAGCCTTCGTGAGAACAAGGAGATAGTTGTCAGGAGAGGTGACAAGTCGCCAATATATGTCATTCTTAAAAAAGACGAATATCTGGCGAAAATGAACATCATACTCTCTGACCAAACTAAGTTCCAAAGGGTAACGAAGGACACTACAGCCGAATTAAAAGCAAAGGTCAACAAACTGATCGAAACTGTGAACGCCAAGAAATCCGGACTCCACCTGCCAAAGATCATTGGGGAATATAAACCTGGATATGCGTATGGAAATGTCAAGACGCACAAGCCTGGAAACCCACTTCGGCCAATCATTAGCCAGATACCCACACCCACGTACAGATTGGCGAAGCGACTCAACGGCCTGCTGACTCCTTATGTTCCTTGCGCCTTCAGCCTGAAGTCTCCAAAGGAATTTGTGGACTTACTGCGGGGCGCACGGGCCACAGGGATAAGAGCCTCGTTGGACGTAGAATCGCTGTTTACCAACGTACCTGTGGACGAGACAATCGGAATGATAGCCGACAGAGTGTATCGTGATCCAGCCTGTGCTCCTCTTGACATGCCAGAAAGTATTCTGAGGAAACTACTCCAAGCTTGTACTAAAGAGGCACCCTTCTTGAGCCCGGATGGGCACATGTATAAGCAAGTAGATGGGGTCGCTATGGGTTCTCCCCTAGGTGTCCTGTTTGCAAACTTCTACATGGGTACCATCGAGCAAAAAGTCTTAGTCGACATGAACTTGAAACCGGCCATATACTGCAGGTATGTTGACGACATTTTTACACAGGTACCTGATGTCAGACATCTGCAGGAGCTGAAGGAGGCATTTGAGCAGAGTTCCGTGCTGCGTTTCACTTACGAGACGGAAAAGGATGGGAAGCTGCCTTTTCTAGATGTAACAGTCATGGAAAAGGGCGGAGGTTTCCACACTGCAGTCTACACAAAGGAAACAAACATAGGAATGTGCCTAAATGCCAACAGCGACTGCCCTGACAGGTACAAGAGGAGTGTTGTTAACGCATACGTCGACCGTGCTCTCAGCCACAGCTCAGAATGGAAGCAAGTCGACGAAGAACTCTGTAGGGTAAGGCAGGTTCTAGTCAATAACGGTTTCTCCAATGGTTTCATCGAAGACATCATAAGAAGGAAAGTGAAAAGCCATGCAACCTCCGAAGAGACAACTAACACAACACCTATACCCCCTATTAGACTATTTTACAGGAACTTCTTTTCCACAGCTCATAAAACAGAGGAAAGGGTCCTGAAAGATATTGTTAATAGAAACGTTATCCCTACAGACAAAAATCAGAGGATACAACTGACGATTTACTATAAAACCAGAAAAACGGCCAGCCTACTCATGAGAAACTCTCCAGACACGAAACAGAACGCTTTAAAAGAGACTAACGTCGTCTATGCCTTCAAATGCCCACTTGGGGACTGTAAGCTCCAAAAAACCCAGTATATAGGCAAGACAACAACATCTCTTTCTAGGCGTTTAACGATGCATAAACAACAGGGCTCCATTAAGGAACATATAATCTCTTCCCATAACCAAACCATCGCCAGAGAAATCCTAGTAAACAACACAGAAATCATCGATAGATACAGCGATAGCAGGCGGCTTGACGTTTGCGAGGCACTACACATCAAGAAGTCAACACCAGCAATCAACTGCCAATTATTGCACAACTATATTCTACCCACCTCAAGACTCCGCTCCAATATAGAAGCATCAACAAATATGGACCAATAGGCTTTCTACAAACACTTCTATTCAATATCCATTGTTTCGTGTTTTGTCTTGTGTTGATGAAATTAATACCCTATTAATACTCTTGTTCTGTCTTGTGTTGATGAAATTAATACCCTATTAATACCACATCTTGTTCTGTCTTGTGTTAATGCCACATCACCCCTTCCACCTCACTCAAATGTAGATATAAAATCGGAGATGCATAAGTTCTATTCAGTTGTGTATTTGTGAACTAAAGTCTTTGAAAATGTAATAAGTTTTACGAAACGCGCTCGTGTCGCGTCAGACTAGAAATAAAAATGAATTTTGGAGAATTGATTTTTGATTTACCTCCAACAGTGAAACGAAATGTACGAAAGATTGAGAAAATTCGTGTTAGAATTATTAATCTTACTTTTTCGGTCATATTTAATAATATATATATATATATATATATATATATATATATATATATATGTCGTACCTAGTAGCCAGAACGCACTTCTCGGCCTACTATGCAAGGCCCGATTTGCCTAATAGGCCGAGTGATATTCTTTATTGTCAATAAATTGTTTCCTATTGGTTTATTTTAAATATTATTATTATATTGTATTAAGAACATAAATTATTGATTTAGCTACGTTAGTTTAGGTTAGGTTAAGATGGGTTAGGTTAGGTTAGGTAGGGTTGGTTAGGTTCGGGCATATATGTACGTTAGTTTTAACTCAAGTGTAACAAAATTAACTTTAACATAATGAAATGGACAGATTTATCATTTCATAAGTTTTTTTCTTTTAGAAAAATATATAAATTCAGGAAAACTTTGCTTATCAGGCAAATCGGCACTTGCATAGTAGGCCGAGTACGACGTTCTAGCTACTAGGTACAACATATATATATATATATATATATATATATATATATATATATATATATATATATATATATATATATATATATATATATAACTGAAAACTCACACCCCAGAAGTGACTCGAACCCATACTCCCAGGAGCCACGCAACTGGTATGTACAAGACGCCTTAATCCACTTGACCATCACGACCGGACATAATGAGGTGATAGCCGAGGCTATTTGAACCACCCCACCGCCGGCACTCGGATAGTAATCTTGGGCATAGCATTTTACCAAATCACCTCATTCTTTGGGGCACACGTGAGGAACACAAATGCGAACAAGCCTGAATGGTCCCCAGGACAATATGCAACTGAAAACTCGGCTATCACCTCATTATGTCCGGTCGTGATGGTCAAGTGGATTAAGGCGTCTTGTACATACCAGTTGCGTGGCTCCTGGGAGTATGGGTTCGAGTCACTTCTGGGGTGTGAGTTTTCAGTTGCATATTGTCCTGGGGACCATTCAGGCTTGTTCGTATTTGTGTTCCTCACGTGTGCCCCAAAGAATGAGGTGATTTGGTAAAATGCTATGCCCAAGATTACTATCCGAGTGCCGGCGGTGGGGTGGTTCAAATAGCCTCGGCTATCACCTCATTATGTCCGGTCGTGATGGTCAAGTGGATTAAGGCGTCTTGTACATACCAGTTGCGTGGCTCCTGGGAGTATGGGTTCGAGTCACTTCTGGGGTGTGAGTTTTCAGTTGCATATTGTCCTGGGGACCATTCAGGCTTGTTCGCATATATATATATATATATATATATATATATATATATATATATATATATATATATATATATATATATATACTTGCTTGAACCACAAGTGAAGATTAACAATCTTTAGACAACACCCACCAGTGGGCCTCGAACCCAGAAAGCACAACTACCTTCCAGTAGCTGCCATAACTAGTACGCCTTTACCCACTACACCAAATCAGACCCTTAAAAAGAGATAGAGATTTCGAGGCATTTACCTCAAATAGCCCCACCTCTCAAGGGCAACTAGATCAGTGAGGGGTTACTATACGTTTTTCATCAACCCACTGTCAATGAGGGAGAACTCGTTTCTATGCTATAAGCACATACTTGCTCCTCCCTGTTTGGTGTTGGTCTCCGGACAGTCTGGGCTCCTCCCTGTTTGGTGTTGATCTTCGGACAGCCTGGAGCTCCTCCGTGTGTGTTGTTGGTCTCCGGACAGTCTGGGCTCCTCCCTGTGTGGTGTTGGTCTCCAGACAGCCTGGGCACCTCCCTTCACTGAGTTGGTCTCCGGACAGCCTGGGCACCTCCCTTCACTGAGTTGGTCTCCGGACAGCCTGGGCTCCTCCCTTCACTGAGCTGGTCTCCGGACAGCCTGGGCTCCTCCCTTCACTGAGTTGGTCTCCGGACAGCCTGGGCTCCTCCCTTCACTGAGTTGGTCTCCAGACAGCCTGGGCTCCTCCCTTCACTGAGTTGGTCTCCAGACAGCCTGGGCTCCTCCCTTCACTGAGTTGGTCTCCGGACAGCCTGGGCTCCTCCCTGCGTGCTGTTGGTCTCCGGACAGCCTGTGCTCCTCCGACTCCATTTAAATGGGATGATTAAGGTGTCACAGGTACATGATAGTTGCTGCTTGTCGATCACCTGCGAACAATCTTATATAAGTATGAATGCACGATATTTCATTATTTCAGGCATCAACTCAATGATTGTTGAGGTTAATTGAAAACTAGCCTAGCTTAATTAATCTAAAATACTAGTCTAACTGCATTTATACAGAAATATAACCATGTTAACATATTTCTAGCCACTGTACTAATTTATTAGTTCACTAACTGGCTTACCTAGTATGAGGTTTTTACTCCGTGCCCTAACCCCCCTCTAACAGTTTATAAAGGATTTTTAATATAATTAAGTAGCTGCACTCACGAATAAAGGATCCTTTTTCTGGGAGCTAAAATTACTGTAAAGTACAAATTTAAATGGCTTGGAGTCAGAGGCTTTAATCATGAAGCTGGTGATGGTGAGGTGTTGATCTGGGTTTCTTCACAATACTTAACACTGTTTTTAAGTCTACATTATAGGACTGTAATGCCAATAACTATTTAAACACTTCATTAGCAAGACCCTGCATGTGAGGCACAACAACCAGCGCCACAAGTACCAAATTAATAAAATTACACTACAGCAGATTGATGAAGAAAAGGACCTTGGAGTCAAAGTTCACCACTCAATGAAAGTTGCAAAGCAGGTAGGAGCAGCATTCAAAAAAGCTAAACAAACACTTGGAATAATCAAGCATACCTTTGACTTCAAGAAAAAGAAGGTGTCGATTCAATTGTATAAATCTCTGGTGCGCCCCCTTTTGGATTACTGTATCCAAGAATGGAGACCTTCAGAAGGATTCAGCAGCTCTATAGAAAGTGCAATACCGGGCAACAAAAATTATTCTAGAGCTTAGTCAATTCACGCATCAGGAACGGTTTAGGGACCACAGTGCTAACAATACTACAAACCAGGCATGACAGGGCAGATCTTATTGAAACTTTTAAAATATTGAATAAGTTGGAGGATGATGATCCGGAAAATTTCTTCAAAAGGTCAGGTGTAATGCAAACAAGGAGCGACGGTTTCAAGCTCAACAAGCCACAATGTAGGACTGAGAACCGGAGATACTTTTTTCACCCACAGGGTTATTAATCTATGGAACCGCCTACCCGCCGAAGCCGTAAATGCCAAATCTCTGTTACCCTTCAAGGGACAGCTGAAAAAGAACATCAAGGCAAATGGGGGACTTTCGACAAGTTGCCGGCTTCCTGTCCTCGCCGAGGCCACTAATGTTACTGGCTCTCAAGTAAATATAGCACGAGCTTGACATAGCATGCCTACCCCACTGCCTGGCACCAATAAGGGTTTGTGGTATGTACCCTCTGGCCTATACTTTTCTGTCCCATTACCATGTGGTCCACCACCTCTTCTTCTTGTACTAGATGGTACGTGCAGTTTGCATGCCCATCACCTCTATTATTTTGTTGTTGTTGATTTAGGTAGCGACGACGATCGTGGGATCGGATGCGCTCTGGCGTACCCATGAAGGATTAGTCGTGAAACATAATGGCGAAATTTTTGGGTGAAATGAATGTCGCTTATCATCTGAAACTAATGTGCCTTGCGGCAAATAAACGCACAGACAGGCAGATGATTGGGGAGCCCCAGGAGTCCTTCTGGGGTGACAAGCCCCGGCCCAGTCCCATACAGAGAACACTGGATGGCAAACCAAAAACTCGGCCCCCCAACTAAACGCGCAAAAAGTCGTCCAGTGCGTAAGGGCTCACCATAGCCCTTGCTAAGTGGAACTTTTGTTCCGAGAAGCTAAACGTAAAATAATAACAACGACAGCCCTCCGGCAGAGCAGAAGTCAGCTGCCCACCACGTCTGAGGGCACACCAGGAGCCTACCAAAATCGACCAGCTCCCGGCGCCAGGTACCGGCACCATGCCCGAAGAACCAGTTGTAAAACGTTCAAAATCTATCAACTTTTTTGTGACCCAAGACAATATGTGGGCCAGGCATCGTAACAATCCAGACCATGGTGTGTCTGGACTGACCATAGGAAAGCCAAATGGCAGTATAAACACCAAAAACCGCAAAACAGAACGCAATCCGGCAGCTCTTAGGCGGAGCAGGTGTCCAGATGTCCGTTCGCCGCTAAGATTGAACAAGGAGTCCCCACTCTCTGTTATTACTGATTAGCATGTTGTTGTTGTGAATTGAGGGGCGACGACGATCGCGGGATCGGATGCGCCCCAGCGTACCCTTAAAGGGTAAATCGCAGAGCCTAATGGCGAAACGAATGGCACGTATCACCAGACACTAATATGCCTTGCGGCAGAGAAACGCGAAAAAAGGCAGATTGGGAAGTCCCAGGAGTTCCTCAGGGTGACAAACACCGGCCCTGCTCCACACAGTGAACACTGAGTAGTAAAACCAAAAACTCAGCCCCCAACTAAAACACAAAAGTCATTCACCCACAAAGTCTGAGGACACACTAGGAGACAACCAAGACCCACCAACTCCCGGCACCTCTCGGCCAAACCAGCGCCGGACACCGTCACCCCCCTAAGAAAACCAGCCAGAAAACGTTCGAAATCTATCAACTATCCTGACACCCATGGCGATATGTGCGTCAGGCATCGAAACGAACTGAATCGTTGAATAGAAATGCCAAACGGCAGCATCAAATCCCAAATCGCGAAATTGAACGTGGTCCAATGGCTCCAAGGCAGAGGAGGTGTCCAGGTGTCCTCCCGTCATCAAGGTTGAACCAGGAGACTTACTGACTACCATGGGGACCCGCAGCCTTTGATGTTGTTCACTAGGTCCACCATTATAACTCGGGACGTAGTCGTAGGCCACTCGCCTGACGTTTTGCGAGTGCTTTGTCCTGGGTTCGTATCCTGGCCGGGGAGGATTAACTGGTACGTTAATCAGATAGGTTAGGTTAGCTAACCTAACCTGATACGGTGACGAGCACGTTTGTTCCACCTTCCATCCTCTTAGAGTTTCCCCTGGATAGTTTTGATTGGAAGACACTCCCCTGGCCCGTCTGGATAATCTTGGACATGCCTACCCAGGTAGCATAGTTTTGCGGTCTATCCAGGACATCTCGTGATGTCACTTTCTTCAAGGGGACCACTTCCGGGAAATGATTGGCCGTGCACGTCAACAAATATTTGTGGCTTTTCCTGGTCCTTGGTAACGGACCCACCCAATCTACCAGGACCCTCTCGAAAAGGCTCACCAAAAGCTGGGATTGGCCTCAAAGGTGACTTTGGTATAGCCGGGGGCCGGTTTACCTGCACGCTGACATGCCAAACATGTCCGACAATACCGTTTTAAGTCTTTCCATATGTTTGGCCAATAAAAATACTCCTGCGCCTTCTTCAAAGTCTTTTTCACACCCACGTGCCCTGCCATGTCCACAGAGTGGGCTAGTTCTAACACCCTCGGCACCAAAACTTGGCGTTTTTCCATCCACACTTTGTCCACGCCGGATCTATCTGGTCGCCACTTCCTCGTCAATATGTCATTGTCCATGTAATAATGCACTGGGGACTCCTGACACGAGTTTCCCCCTTTCGCCTCCTTGATCAGGTCAATGAATTCGTCGTTCTGCACTCTAATTAGGCTCCGAAAAGCCTCCGTAATCATATCTGCTCTAACAGCTGCATCTCTCACATTTTTCACTCCTGCCTCTTGGATCTTAAATTTCGTTTCAGGGTGCATCATTTCCAGAAATTTCTCCAAAATCATAAATTTTTCCAATTACCCTAGGATTCTACACCGACAGCTTCTATTCCTTTCCAGGTCTCTTGCCGTCTCAGCAACCATACTTGCAGGAACCTTCATCATTTCTTTGAAGCGCTTTCTGTAAGCTTCAGGAGTCAACAGGAAAGAACTCAAAACGCTGTTCTTCACAGTCCAGTAATCATTGCATTCCTCCAAAGACAACTTGGTATACGCCTCTCTGGCAGCACCGATCAAGGGAAAATATATATATATATATATATATATATATATATATATATATATATATATATATATATATATATATATATATATATATATATATATATATATATATATATATATATATATAATATATATATATATATATATATATATATATATATATATATATATATATATATATATATATATCACTAAGAACTCTTTGACCCGGCCAGGATTCGAACCCATGGCGTTCAGGATCACCCCTAAACGTACACAGTACCGTGACCACCGCACCAATGATCGTCTATAAGGATTGGTCAGTCGTGGCGCTTATTAACTAAGCTCCCCGACTGACCAACCCCCGACGACACTCATGGATCCATTTGGGTACAATTTTTCATCAAATTCTGGCGCATGCACGAGCCGCACTGAGTCTAACATGTGTGAGAAAGCTACATGAACGCGCAAGCCATATATCACTAAAAACTCTTTGACCCGGCCAGGATTCGAACCCATGGCGTTCAGGATCACCCCTAAACGTACACAGTACCGTGACCACCGCACGGTATATATATACTAAGGTATATATATTAATAAGCGCCACGACTGACCAATCCTTATAGACGATCATTGGTGCGGGTGTCACGGTACTGTGTACGTTTAGGGGTGATCCTGAACGCCATGGGTTCGAATCCTGGCCGGGTCAAAGAGTTCTTAGTGATATATGGCTTGCGCGTTCATGTAGCTTTCTCATATATATATATATATATATATATATATATATCTATGTATATATATATATATATATATATATATATATATATATATATATATATATCTATATCTATATATATATATATATATATATATATATATATATCTATATCTATATATATATATATATATATATATCTATATCTATATATATATATATATATATATATATATATCTATATATATATATATTTATATATATATATATATATAAATATAAATATATATATATATATATATATATATATATATATATATATATATATCTATATATATATATATATATATATATATATATATATATATATATATATATATATCTATATCTATATATATATATATATATATATATATATATATCTATATCTATATATATATATATATATATATATATATATCTATATATATATATATTTATATATATATATCTATATATATATATATTTATATATATATATATAAATATAAATATATATATATATATATATATATATATATATATATATGTCGTACCTAGTAGCCAGAACTCACTTCTCAGCCTACTATTCAAGGCCCGATTTGGCTAATAAGCCAAGTTTTCCTGAATTAATATATTTACTATAATTTTTTTCTTATGAAATGATAAAGCAACCCTTTTCTCTATGTACGAGGTCAATTTTTTTTTATTGGAGTTAAAATTAACGTAGATATATGACCAAACCTAACCAACCCTACCTAACCTAACCTAGCCTATATTTATAGGTAAGGTTAGGTTAGGTAGCCAAAAAAAGCTAGGTTAGGTTAGGTTAGGTAGGTTAGGTAGACGAAAAAATATTAATTCATGAAAACTTGGCTTATTAGGCAAATCGGGCCTTGAATAGTAGGCTGAGAAGTGCGTTCTGGCTATTAGGTACGACATATATATATATATATATATATATATGTCGTACCTAGTAGCCAGAATGCACTTCTCAGCCAACTATGCAAGCCCAGATTTGCCTAATAAGCCAAGTTTTCATGAATTAATATATTATCTCTATTTTTTTTCTTATGAAATCATAAAGCTACCCATTTCATTATATATGAGGTCAATTTTTTTTTATTTGAGTTAAAATTAACGTAGATATATGACCGAACCTAACCAACCCTACCTAACCTAACCTAACCTATCTTTATAGGTTAGGTTAGGTTAGGTAGCCGAAAAAGTTAGGTTAGGTTAGGTTAGGTAGGTTAGGTAGTCGAAAAACAATTAATTCATGAAAACTTGGCTTATTAGGCAAATCGGGCCTTGCATAGTAGGCTGACAAGTGCGTTCTGGCTACTAGGTACGACATATATATATATATATATATATATATATATATGTCGTACCTAGTAGCCAGAACTCACTTCTCAGCCTACTATTCAAGGCCCGATTTGCCTAATAAGCCAAGTTTTCCTGAATTAATATATTTACTATAATTTTTTTCTTATGAAATGATAAAGCAACCATTTTCTCTATGTATGAGGTCAATTTTTTTTTATTAAGAGTTAAAATTAACGTAGATATATGACCGAACCTAACCAACCCTACCTAACCTAACCTAACCTATATTTATAGGTAAGGTTAGGTTAGGTAGCCAAAAAAAGCTAGGTTAGGTTAGGTTAGGTAGGTTAGGTAGACGAAAAAACATTAATTCATGAAAACTTGGCTTATTAGGCAAATCGGGCCTTGAATAGTAGGCTGAGAAGTGCGTTCTGGCTATTAGGTACGACATATGTATATATATATATATATATATATATATATATATATATATATATATATATATATATATATATATATATATATATATTTTATTAAATATGACCGAAAAAGTAAGATTAATAATTCTAACACGAATTTTCTCAATCTTTCGTACATTATGCTTCACTGTTGGAGGTAAATAAAAAATCACTTCTCCAAAATTCATTTTTATTTCTAGTCTGACGCGACACGGGCGCGTTTCGTAAAACTTATTACATTTTCAAAGACTTCACAAATACACAACTGATTAGAACTTGCGTTTCCCTGATTTTATATCTACATTTGAGTGAGGTGGGAAGGGTGATGTGGCATTACATTTGAGTGAGGTGGGAAGGATGATGTGGCATTAGAGGATATTAATAGGGTATTAAAAGTATCAACACAAGACAGAACACGAAACAATGGATATTGAATAGAAGTGTTTGTAGAAAGCCTATTGGTCCATATTTCTTGATGCTTCTATATTGGAGCGGAGTCTTGAGGTGGGTAGAATATAGTTGTGCAATAATTGGCTGTTGATTGCTGGTGTTGACTTCTTGATGTGTAGTGCCTCGCAAACGTCAAGCCGCCTGCTATCGCTGTATCTATCGATGATTTCTGTGTTGTTTACTAGGATTTCTCTGGCGATGGTTTGGTTATGGGAAGAGATTATATGTTCCTTAATGGAGCCCTGTTGTTTATGCATCGTTAAACGCCTAGAAAGAGATGTTGTTGTCTTGCCTATATACTGGGTTTTTTGGAGCTTACAGTCCCCAAGTGGGCATTTGAAGGCATAGACGACGTTAGTCTCTTTTAAAGCGTTCTGTTTCGTGTCTGGAGAGTTTCTCATGAGTAGGCTGGCCGTTTTTCTGGTTTTATAGTAAATCGTCAGTTGTATCCTCTGATTTTTGTCTGTAGGGATAACGTTTCTATTAACAATATCTTTCAGGACCCTTTCCTCTGTTTTATGAGCTGTGGAAAAGAAGTTCCTGTAAAATAGTCTAATAGGGGGTATAGGTGTTGTGTTAGTTGTCTCTTCGGAGGTTGCATGGCTTTTCACTTTCCTTCTTATGATGTCTTCGATGAAACCATTGGAGAAACCGTTATTGACTAGAACCTGCCTTACCCTACAGAGTTCTTCGTCGACTTGCTTCCATTCTGAGCTGTGGCTGAGAGCACGGTCGACGTATGCGTTAACAACACTCCTCTTGTACCTGTCAGGGCAGTCGCTGTTGGCATTTAGGCACATTCCTATGTTTGTTTCCTTTGTGTAGACTGCAGTGTGGAAACCTCCGCCCTTTTCCATGACTGTTACATCTAGAAAAGGCAGCTTCCCATCCTTTTCCGTCTCGTAAGTGAAACGCAGCACGGAACTCTGCTCAAATGCCTCCTTCAGCTCCTGCAGATGTCTGACATCAGGTACCTGTGTAAAAATGTCGTCAACATACCTGCAGTATATGGCCGGTTTCAAGTTCATGTCGACTAAGACTTTTTGCTCGATGGTACCCATGTAGAAGTTTGCAAACAGGACACCTAGGGGAGAACCCATAGCGACCCCATCTACTTGCTTATACATGTGCCCATCCGGGCTCAAGAAGGGTGCCTCTTTAGTACAAGCTTGGAGTAGTTTCCTCAGAATACTTTCTGGCATGTCAAGAGGAGCACAGGCTGGATCACGATACACTCTGTCGGCTATCATTCCGATTGTCTCGTCCACAGGTACGTTGGTAAACAGCGATTCTACGTCCAACGAGGCTCTTATCCCTGTGGCCCGTGCGCCCCGCAGTAAGTCCACAAATTCCTTTGGAGACTTCAGGCTGAAGGCGCAAGGAACATAAGGAGTCAGCAGGCCGTTGAGTCGCTTCGCCAATCTGTACGTGGGTGTGGGTATCTGGCTAATGATTGGCCGAAGTGGGTTTCCAGGCTTGTGCGTCTTGACATTTCCATACGCATATCCAGGTTTATATTCCCCAATGATCTTTGGCAGGTGGAGTCCGGATTTCTTGGCGTTCACAGTTTCGATCAGTTTGTTGACCTTTGCTTTTAATTCGGCTGTAGTGTCCTTCGTTACCCTTTGGAACTTAGTTTGGTCAGAGAGTATGATGTTCATTTTCGCCAGATATTCGTCTTTTTTAAGAATGACATATATTGGCGACTTGTCACCTCTCCTGACAACTATCTCCTTGTTCTCACGAAGGCTTTTAGCTGCCGCTCTAAGCTCGGGGGACAGTATGGTGCTTCTGTAGTTGCCTCGATTCTTTCCTCCTTCTGCAATAAGTTCTGCTTGTAAGGTATCTTTGGTAGTGACCTTCTTTTGTGTCTCGAGGTCGAATATGTCGTCCAACAGAATTTCCAACTCCACTTTCCGGGCCATTTCACTCGGTCTGGACATAACATGACATACAGAAGCACCATACTGTCCCCCGAGCTTAGAGCGGCAGCTAAAAGCCTTCGTGAGAACAAGGAGATAGTTGTCAGGAGAGGTGACAAGTCGCCAATATATGTCATTCTTAAAAAAGACGAATATCTGGCGAAAATGAACATCATACTCTCTGACCAAACTAAGTTCCAAAGGGTAACGAAGGACACTACAGCCGAATTAAAAGCAAAGGTCAACAAACTGATCGAAACTGTGAACGCCAAGAAATCCGGACTCCACCTGCCAAAGATCATTGGGGAATATAAACCTGGATATGCGTATGGAAATGTCAAGACGCACAAGCCTGGAAACCCACTTCGGCCAATCATTAGCCAGATACCCACACCCACGTACAGATTGGCGAAGCGACTCAACGGCCTGCTGACTCCTTATGTTCCTTGCGCCTTCAGCCTGAAGTCTCCAAAGGAATTTGTGGACTTACTGCGGGGCGCACGGGCCACAGGGATAAGAGCCTCGTTGGACGTAGAATCGCTGTTTACCAACGTACCTGTGGACGAGACAATCGGAATGATAGCCGACAGAGTGTATCGTGATCCAGCCTGTGCTCCTCTTGACATGCCAGAAAGTATTCTGAGGAAACTACTCCAAGCTTGTACTAAAGAGGCACCCTTCTTGAGCCCGGATGGGCACATGTATAAGCAAGTAGATGGGGTCGCTATGGGTTCTCCCCTAGGTGTCCTGTTTGCAAACTTCTACATGGGTACCATCGAGCAAAAAGTCTTAGTCGACATGAACTTGAAACCGGCCATATACTGCAGGTATGTTGACGACATTTTTACACAGGTACCTGATGTCAGACATCTGCAGGAGCTGAAGGAGGCATTTGAGCAGAGTTCCGTGCTGCGTTTCACTTACGAGACGGAAAAGGATGGGAAGCTGCCTTTTCTAGATGTAACAGTCATGGAAAAGGGCGGAGGTTTCCACACTGCAGTCTACACAAAGGAAACAAACATAGGAATGTGCCTAAATGCCAACAGCGACTGCCCTGACAGGTACAAGAGGAGTGTTGTTAACGCATACGTCGACCGTGCTCTCAGCCACAGCTCAGAATGGAAGCAAGTCGACGAAGAACTCTGTAGGGTAAGGCAGGTTCTAGTCAATAACGGTTTCTCCAATGGTTTCATCGAAGACATCATAAGAAGGAAAGTGAAAAGCCATGCAACCTCCGAAGAGACAACTAACACAACACCTATACCCCCTATTAGACTATTTTACAGGAACTTCTTTTCCACAGCTCATAAAACGGAGGAAAGGGTCCTGAAAGATATTGTTAATAGAAACGTTATCCCTACAGACAAAAATCAGAGGATACAACTGACGATTTACTATAAAACCAGAAAAACGGCCAGCCTACTCATGAGAAACTCTCCAGACACGAAACAGAACGCTTTAAAAGAGACTAACGTCGTCTATGCCTTCAAATGCCCACTTGGGGACTGTAAGCTCCAAAAAACCCAGTATATAGGCAAGACAACAACATCTCTTTCTAGGCGTTTAACGATGCATAAACAACAGGGCTCCATTAAGGAACATATAATCTCTTCCCATAACCAAACCATCGCCAGAGAAATCCTAGTAAACAACACAGAAATCATCGATAGATACAGCGATAGCAGGCGGCTTGACGTTTGCGAGGCACTACACATCAAGAAGTCAACACCAGCAATCAACAGCCAATTATTGCACAACTATATTCTACCCACCTCAAGACTCCGCTCCAATATAGAAGCATCAAGAAATATGGACCAATAGGCTTTCTACAAACACTTCTATTCAATATCCATTGTTTCGTGTTCTGTCTTGTGTTGATACTTTTAATACCCTATTAATATCCTCTAATGCCACATCATCCTTCCCACCTCACTCAAATGTAATGCCACATCACCCTTCCCACCTCACTCAAATGTAGATATAAAATCAGGGAAACGCAAGTTCTAATCAGTTGTGTATTTGTGAAGTCTTTGAAAATGTAATAAGTTTTACGAAACGCGCCCGTGTCGCGTCAGACTAGAAATAAAAATGAATTTTGGAGAAGTGATTTTTGATTTACCTCCAACAGTGAAGCATAATGTACGAAAGATTGAGAAAATTCGTGTTAGAATTATTAATCTTACTTTTTCGGTCATATTTAATAAAATATGTCTACAGGAAAGACTGCTACCAAAATATACTAATATATATATATATATATATATATATATATATATATATATATATATATATATATATATATATATATATATATATATATATATATATATATATATATATATATATATATATATATATGCTTATATTCGTCGAGCGCTTACCCACTGCTCTGAATGGAGCAACGTGAGTAGAGAGTTTGAAAGAGTAACTCAGGTATTGGTGAACAACGGATATAGCAACGCGGAAATAAACGCTGCTATAAGAAGACACTTGGGCCGTTGGTATAATTCAGAACCTAGAACAGAAACCACAACACCCCCAATAAAATTATATTACAAATCAACCATGCACAGTGAACATATAAAAGAGGAAAGAATAATGAAAGAAATAATCCGTAAAGGAGTAAAAAGCACTACTCCTAACCAAAACATAAACCTGATAATATTCTACAAAACCAAGAAGACTTCCGAACTCCTTATCAAAAACAGCCCGAAGCCGACGGAGAACCCTCTACAGCAGTCAAGCGTTGTATACATGTACACTTGCCCCCACGAAGGATGTAACCTTCAATGTAAGTACATAGGTATGACGTCGACCAAGCTGACGAGGCGTTTGACATGCCATCTTCAATCTGGTGCCCCTAGGAATCACATGAGACAAGCCCATGACATTACTCTAACAAGAGAAATGTTGAACAAGAATACTTGCATAATAGATAAAACCCAAGATTCAAGAAGATTACAAATTCTTGAGGCAATTCACATAAGAATGTCCAACATTGGACAAGACTATGTCCAACATAACAGGCCAATTACACTGCATTAATCTTTGTGTTTAGATAGGAGATGCCTCGTATGGGCCAATAAGCCTTCTGCAGCCCCTATGTTTATCCCTTATGTATCCCCCCATGTTTTTCACAGTCATTGTATTATCACCTGACCTAATGCGGGTATAAAATCAACTAGTATTGTAAGATTGTTCACTTGAGAATGAACCATGGAGGTTCGAAAC
The DNA here is from genome assembly GCF_040958095.1 of Procambarus clarkii. Classification (NCBI taxonomy): domain Eukaryota; kingdom Metazoa; phylum Arthropoda; class Malacostraca; order Decapoda; family Cambaridae; genus Procambarus; species Procambarus clarkii. Next base: position 4,483,818 of record NC_091190.1, read on the forward strand.
GTCGTGCAAATTATACAAATAAGTGTAATACACTCTATAGTAAATCACTTCTTTTCTTCACCTTAAAAGTACGAAAATGAGTTTTGGAGAACTCCTATTCCAATTAAGCCCTGATGCTAAGAAAATAGTTAGAGGGATAGAAGCCCTAAACCAGAAAATAATAAATACAGAATATGCGGTCATATTCAATGAAACATGTTTGAAAGAAAACCTGCTGCCAGTATACACCATATATATATATATATATATATATATATATATATATATATATATGCGAACAAGCCTGAATGGTCCCCAGGACTATATGCGAATGAAAACTCACACCCCAGAAGTGACTCGAACCCATACTCCCAGAAGCAACGCAACTGGTAACTACAGGGCGCCTTAATCCACTTGACCATCACGGCCGTCAAAAGGAAGTGATAGCCGAAGCTATTTGAGCCACTTCCCCGACGGCAACTCGGATGGTAATCTTGGGCATAGCATTTCACCAAATCACCTCATTCTTTGGGGCACACGTGAGGAACACAAATGCGAACAAGCCTGAATGGTCCCCAGGACTATATGCGAATGAAAACTCACACCCCAGAAGTGACTCGAACCCATACTCATGGGAGTATGTACTCGAACCCATGCTTCTGGGAGTATGGGTTCGAGTCACTTCTGGGGTGTGAGTTTTCATTCGCATATAGTCCTGGGGACCATTCAGGCTTGTTCGCATTTGTGTTCCTCACGTGTGCCCCAAAGAATGAGGTGATTTGGTGAAATGCTATGCCCAAGATTACCATCCGAGTTGCCGTCGGGGAAGTGGCTCAAATAGCTTCGGCTATCACTTCCTTTTGACGGCCGTGATGGTCAAGTGGATTAAGGCGCCCTGTAGTTACCAGTTGCGTTGCTTCTGGGAGTATGGGTTCGAGTCACTTCTGGGGTGTGAGTTTTCATTCATATATATATATATATATATATATATATATATATATATATATATATATATATATATATATATATATATATATATATATATATATATATATATATATATATATAAAGTTTGTGAGGGTACCACCTCTGGTGCCAATGTGGGGACCCATAGCCTCGGAGAAGAAAATAAAAAGTATTCAGAGGAGACCTTGTGGCTTCTCACTGAACACTAATATTATCTTCTCTTACCACCCCCATTCTTTAGTATGTACACATATATATTTACTTTATTTGAACTTTGTTACAAAAAAGGAGTTACATATGAGTTACAAAGATGGTTATCATAGGTTGTCGAGTTCCTCCAGCTCCTCAGATGGCGGGCAGGAACCCTGGATGCAGTGCGCATTTCCCCTCTGTATCGCTATACTGAGGCGCTGGAAAAGAAAGCTTGCAGCTCTTGGGTCCCTTGTTGTTTCAATGAGCCTAGAACCCAGTTCCTTCAAAAAACTGGTAGCACTTTTACCCCAGGCGCCGAGTGTCTCAGAAGCAATGGGGACAAAATTGTAGTGGTGATCCAGTTCTCTATACTTACGGGATTTGGTTGCTTCCCTGTGGGTGGCAGCGCCACCTGGTTGTGCAACAGTGAGGTTAATGTAGGTGTTAGCCAGGGTTGATACGCACGTGTATTCCCATACCAACTGCTTGCCATTCTTCTAGGGTTCACTGTGATACCATCCGGGCTACCAATAAGAGCATCAGAGTTACGGGGCGTTAGGTAACGGGACTCTCTTTCAGCTGGGCATCCAGCTGTGGTGAGGCTCCTCTTGATGATGTCATTAACTTCACTGTGCCTCGAGTGCCATCCCCCCTGTGCTTTGGCACAGTAGGCCATGGTGGCCATACCTGTCAGCCACCACCGCGTTGCAAATACACCTATATCTGGTGTGGATTGGGGCAGCAAGGCGGAGGGCCACAGCAATTCGGAGGGCGTGTGGTGTGAGACGCATGCCAGTTGTCGACATTGGGGTTGCTAACAGGAAATCCCCTGCATGTGGTGCTGCTACTGCTGTGAGGCGAGCAATGTCGTCTTGTGTTGTTGCAGCACCCAGGCACTCTGCATCAACTTGGTCTATATATATATATATATATATATATATATATATATATATATATATATATATATATATATATATATATATATATATGCAACAATGATCACAAAAACACTGATCCAAGTATGCAGAATAACCACATATGAAAAATAGAAAATGCTTAACGCGTTTTCGGCTAATTCGCCTTCATCAGAGCAAAGTAGAATCTATATATATATATATATATATATATATATATATATATATATATATATATATATTAAGCATTTTCTATTTTTCATATGTGGTTATTCTGCATATATATATATATATATATATATATATATATATATATATATATATATATATATATATATATATATATGTCGTACCTAGTAGCCAGAACGCACTTCTCAGCCTGCTATACAAGGCCCGATTTGCCTAATAAGCCAAGTTTTCATGAATTAATATATTTTCTCTAATTTTTTTCTTATGAAATGATAAAGCTACCCATTTCATTATGTATGAGGTCAATTTTTTTTTATTGGAGTTAAAATTAACGTAGACATATGACCGAACCTAACTAACCCTACCTAACCTAACCTAACCTATCTTTATAGGTTAGGTTAGGTTAGGTAGCCGAAAAAGTTAGGTTAGGTTAGGTTAGGTAGGTTAGGTAGTCGAAAAACAATTAATTCATGAAAACTTGGCTTATTAGGCAAATCGGGCCTTGCATAGTAAACTGAGAAGTGCGTTCTGGCTACTAGGTATGACATATATATATATATATATATATATATATATATATATATATATATATATATATATATATATATATATATATATATATATATATATATATATATATATATATATATATGTCGTACCTAGTAGCCGGAACGCACTTCTAGGCCTACTATGCAATGCCCGATTTGCCTAATAAGCCAAGTTTTCCTGAATTAATATATTTTCTCTAATTTTTTTCTTATGAAATGATAAAGCTACCCATTTCATTATGTATGAGGTCAATTTTTTTTTATTGGAGTTAAAATTTATGTAGATATATGACCAAACCTAACCAACCCTACCTAACCTAACCTAACCTATCTTTATAGGTTAGGATCGGTTAGGTAGCCGAAAAAGTTAGGTTAGGTTAGGTTAGGTAGGTTAGGTAGTCGAAAAACATTTAATTCATAAAAACTCAGCTTATTAGGCAAATTGGGCCTTGCATAGTAGGCTGAGAAGTGCGTTCTGGCTACTAGGTACGACATATATATATATATATATATATATATATATATATATATATATATATATATATATATATATATATATATATATATATATATATATATATATATATATTATATATATATATATATGTCGTACTTAGTAGCCAGAACGCACTTATATATATATATATATATATATATATATATATATATATATATATGTCGTACCTAGTAGCCAGAACTCACTTTTTGGCCTACTATTCAAGGCCCGATTTGCCTAATAAGCCAAGTTTTCCTGAATTAATATATTTTTTCTAATTTTTTTCTTATGAAATGATAAAGCTACCCATTTCATTATGTATGAGGTCAATTTTTTTTATTGGAGTTAAAATTAAGGTAGATATATGACTGAACCTAACCAACCCTACCTAACCTAACCTAACCTATCTTTATAGGTTAGGTTTGGTTAGGTAGCCGAAAAAGTTAGGTTAGGTTAGGTTAGGTAGGTTAGGTAGTCGAAAAACAATTAATTCATGAAAACTTGGCTTATTAGGCAAATCGGGCCTTGAATAGTAGGCCAAAAAGTGAGTTCTGGCTACTAGGTACGACATATATATATATATATATATATGTCGTACCTAGTAGCCAGAACGCACTTGTCAGCCTACTATGCAAGGCCCGATTTGCCTAATAAGCCAAGTTTTCATGAATTAATATATTTTCTCAATTTTTTTTCTTTTGAAATGATAAAGCTACCCATTTCATTATGTATGAGGTCAATTTTTTTTTATTGGAGTTAAAATTAACGTAGATATATGACTAAACCTAACCAACCCTACCTAACCTAACCTAACCTATCTTTATAGGTTAGGTTAGGTTAGGTATCCGAAAAAGTTAGGTTAGGTAGGTTAGGTAGTCGAAAAAACATTAATTCATGAAAACTTATATATATATATATATATATATATATATATATATATATATATATATATATATATATATATATATATATATATATATATATATATATATATATATATATATATATATATATATATATATATATATATATATATATATATATATATATATATATATATATATATATATTGTGACGGTAATCTCTTTCAAGAGAAATTGACCCTGCTTTTCCCTACGTAAAGTTACTTATATATATACAACACTAAGGTGCTACCTTCAAGATACGTCTACCAGTAGTACAAAACGTTTTGACCAGAAGGCAAACGTACCCTAAACTTCCCTCACTCCCTCCATGCCGGCTCGCCACCGTCGTCAACCAGCAAACTACTATTCCAGCCTGCCTGCTTCTGATTGGGGACCCGCTGACTGTACACCTGCACCTCTGCACCTCAGCGCCCTCTACCAAGTCGATGTCTGGGCCTTAACCAGTCATTGAAGTCAGAATATCCTTGTGCTCTCAAGCTGTGAACAACCAACTGATATACGCTCTGTTTATTGGTGGAGGTTCTCAGCTAGCGCTATATTCTCAGCACCTGTTTAATCATTTTTTTGTCTTTATTTTATTTGTTGAGTAACGTCACCCTTGTTCTTAATTTTTATGTTATATTTTTTGACTTGTTTGTTTGCACTGTACATAGCCAAGGGATTCTCTTTGTTAATAATTTTTAAAGTTAATTAAAGTTTCATTGTTCATACTATGTGTTTTGCGTGTCTTCCCATACTTTACCACAGACAACAGCCAAGCAGTCGATCTTTTTTTTCTAAAATGTGATAGGCATTGACACCAGCCATTAGGAGGACTACCGAACACCTACACTTCTACACTTTCCCGTCATATTTTAATGGGGGCCTGCCCAAAGAGCTTCACTCAGGTACTAGTACCAGAACATCAATTTGTGGTAAGTGTACTTGGCTTTGATAAAGTTGCTTTTCAATATTTTCATTACTTTTAATATTAATATGGTGCTGTGTATTTTGTGCATTCAGAGGGTAGCATATTGTGATTGTTGGATAACTTTGGATTACGTGGTGACTGAAGGCCTCAGTCATTCTTCTTATTGGTCATCCCTCCCTCAGTGTTATTACTCCTGTATTCCACCTCTTTTGTCCCTAGGATATTTCTCACATTCCGGCAGATCATCATTTTGGTACCCTGGTACTTTGATTTGTCTTCGGGTCAAAGCACCCTATCTTCTGCAATCCAACCAAAGGAGGATACAGAGGGCCATAGTTCCTCTAGCACGGATCACGCTGTTGAGTTGGGACCTCAACAGCAGTTCTCGTCACCAGTTGACACTCGCACCCCTACACGTCGGTCAGAGATGATGATATTTACTTAGGTAGGGAATTAGCTTTCTTTTTTCAGAGCACAAAGATTGCAAATTCTGTAAGTATCATATTTCATTTAGTAGGAAAACCGTTGCTTCTGTCCTATAGAGACTCGGCAAGGTATCCCTACATTCTTGGACTACCTTATTCACTTTTGAAACATTTAAATGTTTCATTTGTTTTAGAAACTATCGGTTTCATATATTTAGTAGGATTTTTTTGCCCTTATTCTCTTACATTGAGTACCGGGTACAAGATTTCCTGCGATTTTGATTGACTAATCATTTACCATACTAAAATTAACGTTAATTGTTAAATATTAAATTGCCACAGGATAGTTACCAGTTGCCACGTCATCCTGTTACTGACACTTACCATATCGCAAGCATATTCATTGTACAATTATTTGCTATTTTCAACATGTTTCGTCTCCAAGCCTTTCGTAACGACCCAGCCAGTGAAGTAGGGAACTTAAGTCGTGCCAAGAGGACCGAATTACAAACTCTTGCACACGAGTATCAACTAAATGTTCCCCGTGGAGTCAACAAAAATGACTTACATAATTTAATCTTGGATTATCTCTTAGATGAAGGAAAGATAGACTCTGAAGCTCACGAAAACTATTCTATTGCAGATAAACAGGCACTGGCAGCTATGAAATTGAAGCTCGAACCAGCAAAAATCGAGCGGGAACAACTGCAAGAACAAGCTGCATATGAGAAAGAAGCTCTACAACGACGAGAACGCAAGGCTGCCCTAAAGAAAGAGGAGGCGGCCCTAAGGAAAGAAGAACAAAGAAAGAGAGGCTGCCATAAAGAAAGAAGAACAAGAACGTGAGGCGGCCCTGGCGAAAGAAGCTCTACAACTAAAGGAACGCGAGATGGCCCTAAAGAAAGAAGAGGCGGCCCTACTCCAAGAGCGTGAGCGAGTACAGCATGAAGCAAAACAACGTCACCTGGAGATGCAACGCGAGCATGATAAGAAGCAAGCTGATATGGCTCTAGCATGTCGTCAACAAGAACTCACGTTGGAAACTACACACCACAACCAGCGCCAACAAGCTACACCTAGTCTTCCCGTAAGTTTTAATGTCTCCCATGCAACTAAGTTAATGCCACCATTCGTTGAGACAGAGATAGACGTGACAGAGATAGATATCATCCAAGTAGGCGTAGGTGTGATCTAAGCCATGGATGATGCGGTTGACAGCTCGCTGGAAGGTGGCCGGGGCATTACATAGTTCAAATAGAAGGCGTTTATATCTGTCAAGGCCAAAAGGAGTTGTGAAGGCAGATATTTCCTTAGCTCGCTCTGTCAAACACACTTGGTAGTATCCCTTGAGTAAGTCTAGTTTGGATAAATTTCAGAGCATTACCAATGGCGTCAAGGATGTCATCTATTCTAGGTAATGGGTAAGCATCCTTGACAGTCACAAGATTGTATTTCCTGTAGTCGGTACACAGCCTCACTTTACCGTGCGGTTTCGGCACCAAGATGCAAGGTGAGGCCCACGGGGACTCACAAGGGGTGGCCACCCCATGATCCAGGAGGTACTGTACTTCAGCAAGCATGACTTCCTTTTTGCTCAAGCTGATTCGGTAGAAAGGTTGACGAATCGGCTGGGTGTCAGGGAGTAGCTGGATGTCGTGCTGAACCACATTACACTCCTGTGGATCATCGCTGAACAACTTCTGATGTTCCTTGAAGATTCTGATGAGAGGAGCACTATTACTGTCCTGCAAATAGGTATGAAGATCAGTTATGATTTCTGAGTTGGAAGGCACTGACTCAGTGTTAGTGCTTTCGGGAGGAGAAGCAGGGAAGGTCTCACTGTGGAGGTATGCACCTTTAAATGTGAATAATGATACCAACACAGTAGGAGGAGTACCTTGATACTGCTTCAGGAGGTTGACGTGGCACAATTGGGTCTTCCGCCGCCTATCTGGAGTCTCAAGAACGTAGTTGTGGTTGTTTCTGCACTCCTTGATGCGGTAGGGTCCTGAAAACTTGTTTTGCAATGGAGAACCTGGGATAGGAAAATATGCCAACACGAAGTCTCGTGGTTTAAATTTCCTTATTTTGCTGCGTTGGTCAAAATTAGTCTTCATCCTCTCCTGAGCTTTCAATAGATTGTCATTAGCAAATTTACGTACTCTCTCTAGAAGGTGCTTTAAGTTTTGAAGAAACTGGGGCACATTCTGAGGGTCACTGAAGGTGGCATTACGTAGAGAGTCTTTCAAAGCTTTGAGAGTAGTACGGCACTTACGTCCGTAGAGCATCTCATAAGGAGATACTCCTAGAGACTCAGTGGGGAGACTTCTATATATACACATGATGAGGTCAAGTTGTTTATCCCAGTCATTCAAGGTTTCATTGCAAAATTTCTTTAGGAGTGCTTTAATAGTCTGATGACTACGCTCAAGAGAACCCTGTGAAGCAGGATGATAGGGGCTGGACAATACCTGTATGATGTTGAACTCTTCCAGTTCTTCTTGAAGAGATCACTGGTGAAGTTGGTGCCACAGTCACTTTGAACCTCTCTTGGAAATCCATACTGGGTAAAGATCTTCAATAGTTGTTTCACCACAGTAGCGGCCGTAATGTTCTTTACTGGAACTGCTAAGGGGAATCTGGTGGTAGGACACATGATAGTTAGTATATAGGCGTTGCCAGAACTGGTCCGGGGTAAAGGACCAACACAGTCTATGATGAGTCTGTGGAAAGGTTCCGCAGGCACCTGGATAGGAGTCAATGGTGCCTTGGGAATAGAGATGTTAGGTTTACCTGCCATCTGACATGTATGACACTGTTGCACGTAACTTTTGACGTCCTTAACCATACCTGGCCAGTAGTAGTCTTGTCTGATTCCGTGGTAGGTTTTGTTAAAACCATAGTGAGAAAGAGCTCCGTGGGCCAGGTGTAGAATATCGGGCCGTAGGCTGGTGGGAACCACTAGTTGTTCGACATTTGCCCAATCGTCATCCTCTTTCAGCTTACTGGGTCTGTACCTGCGGTAGAGCAACTGATTCTCTAGGAAGAACCCAGGGATACTGTCAGGATGAGTCTCAGCCTGGAAGAATAATGGTGTTAATGAAGGATCCTCTCTCTGTAACTTACGGAACTCCAACATAGTAAGATTCGGTGGTAGATTCTGATGGTCTTGAGGGACAGCGGTTGCAGTAGAGTCAGCTGGTTGCGGGCGTGTAGCTTGTGCACGGGTGGTCACCAAAACCGGAGGAGAGACTTCACTTTCTTGGACCTCTGCTGGAACATACTTAAAGATGGGATTGTCCACTACAGAGTTACACACCTGGGGTTTGTCCATGATGATCAGGTTGGACGGTTGCAGATCTTCTGCCAAGTTGTTGCCCAGGAGAAGTTGCACTCCAGACAAGGGAAAAGGCTTTTCCCTGATGGCGACTTGGACTTCACCGGTCACGAAAGGACAATCCAGGTGGACTCTGGAGAGTGGATACGAAGTGGTAGCAGTGAGGTCAGTGATAAGGGCGGTTTCCCCGGTGTAGGTGACGTTAGGCACAGCCGATTTCAATATTATTGGTTGAAGAGCCACTGCATCCCTCAAGATCTTCAATTTGAAACGTCCCTCCGAATCTGTACTGCTGGCAGAGACAGTTCCAGGATATAGGTGTTTGCTGAAGAGAGAAAGATCATTACAGGAACACCAACATTCATCACAGGCTTACCGGACTTAGGAGGAGTCGGTTTGGGTTTAGGAGTTTCATTGCCTTTGTATAGAGCTTTACCACATTTATCCATGGTATGTCCATAGTGTTTGCAATACTTACAATACAATTGAGAACTCGCTTGATTGGTACTCACTTTATCATAACTATACCAAGACTTCTTACTGGAAGGTGGATCTGGTGTTAGCCGATGGATGAGGCTGTAGGTGTCAGCCGACTTCGCAAATCTGATGTAGTCAGTTTCTTCTTTGTCTGCTAAATATAAACGGATGGGAGGGGGAACACGTCTAAAGAATTCTTCAACTAGAATGAGGTTGACGAGTTCTGAAAATGTAGAGACATGTGCTGCTTCCAGCCATTTCATGAAATATCTTTTCTTGGTATTGGCAAATTCTAGAAAGGTGGTGGTACTTGCCTTTAGATAATCACGGAATTTTCGTCTGCAGCTTTCGGTGGAGAGAAGGTAGGCGTCCAAAACTGCTTGCTTCAGGGTCTGGTAGTCATTCTCAGACGCTAAGGTACTGAGAGTAACTGCAGCTCTACCTGTGAGATGCACTCTGAGAAGGGTAGACCATTGATCTGCAGGCCAGCTAAGTTTATTAGCTAGGGTCTCAAAAGTGGTGAAAAAGACAGCAATCTCTGTCTCAACGAATGGTGGCATTAACTTACTTGCATGGGAGACATTGAATCTTACGGGAAGACTAGCGGTAGCTTGTTGGCGCTGAGTGTGGTGTGTAGTTTCTAACGGGAGTTCTTGTTGACAACATGCTATAGCCCTCTCCGCTTGCGTTTTGTCATGCTCGCGTTGTATCTCCAGGTGACGTTGTTTTGCTTCAAGCTGTATTCGCTCACGCTCTCTGAATAGGGCCATCTCACGTTCGTGTTCTTCTTTCCTGATTGCAGCTTCTCTTTCTTGCTCTTCTTTCCTTAGGGTCGCCTCACGTTCCCTCCTTTAGAGAGCTTCTTTCGCCAGGGCAGCCTCTCTTTCTTGTTCTTCTTTCCTGATTGCAGCCTCTCGTTCTCTCATGTGGATAGCTTCTTGCTGTTGCTCCCGCTCGAGTTTTGCAAGTTCGAGCTTGAGTTTTATAGTTGCCAGATCATGTTTATCTGCAATAGAATAAGTTTCATGCATTTCAGAGTCAATCTTCCCTTCATCTAAGAGGTGATCCATTATTAAATTATGCAATTCATTTTTGTTGGCTCCATGGGGACCATCTAGTTGATACTCGTGTGCAAGAGTTTGTAATTCCGTCCTCTTGGTACGACTTAAGGTTCCTATTTCACCTGCTAGACCGTTACGAAAAGCTGGGAGACGAAACATGGTGAAAAATAGCAAAACAATGTACAACGAATACATGTGATATGATAAGTGTCAGTAACAGGATAACGTGGCAACTGGTAACTATCCTGTGGAATTTAATATTTAATAAATAATGTTAATTTTAGTATGGTAAATGATTAGTCAATCAAAAGTGCAGGAAATCTTGTACCCGGTACTCAGTGTAAGAGAATAAGGGCAAGAAAATCCTACTAAATAAATGAAACTGAGTTTCTAAAACAAATGAAACAATTGCTCCAAAAGTGAATAAGGTAGTCCAAGAATGTAGGCATACCTTGCCGAGTCTCTATAGGAAAGAAGCAAGGGTTTTCCCACTAAATGAAATATGATACTTACAGAATTAGCGAAATTTGTGCTCTGAAAAAAGAAAGCTAATTCCCTACCTAAGTAAATATCATCATCTCTGACCGACGTGTAGGGGTGCGAGTGTCAACTGGTGACGAGAACTGCTGCTGAGGTCCCAACTCAGCAACGTAGTCCGTGCTAGTAGAACTATGGCCCTCTTTATCCTCCTTCGGTCGGATTGCAGAAGATATGGTGCTTTGACCCGAAGACAAACCAAAGTACCAGGGTACCCAAAATGATGATCTGTCTGAGATTGAGAAATATCCTAGGGACAAAAGGTGGAAAACACGAGAAATAACACGGAGGGAGGGATGACCAATTAAGAGAATGACTGAGGCCTCCAGTCACCACGTAATCCAAAGTTATCCAACACTCACTATATGCTACTCTCGGAATGCACAATGCACACAGCATCATATAAATATTAAAAGTAATGAAAATATTGAAAAGCAACTGTATCAAAGCCAAGTACGCTTACCACAAATTGACATTCTGGTACTAGTACCTGAGTGAAGCTCCCAGACAGGCCCCCATTAAATGTGACGGGAAAGTGTTGGAGTGTAGATGTTCAGCAGTGCTCCAATGGCAGGTGTCAATGCTTAGTCACACTTACAAAAAAAAAGATAGACTGCTTGCCTGGTGTCTGTCTGTCTGTGGTAAAGTAAGGAAAGACACACAAAACACAAAGTATGAACAATGAAACTTTAAATAATCTAGAAAACAAATTATAAACAAAGACAGTTCCTTGGCAATGTACAGTGCAAAAGAACAAGCCAAAAACATATAACATAAATGAATAATAGGGATGAAGTTACTCTACAATAGTAATAAAGTTAAAGGTGAAAAATAATTAGGTGCTGAGAATATGGCGCTTGCTGCGAGACATCCACCTGATACAGCATAAATCAGTTAGTTGTTCACGGTTTGAGAGCACAAGGATATTCTGACTTCAATGGCTGGACCAAGCATAGACATCGACTCAGGTAGAGGGCGCTGAGGTGCAGTGTGCAGGTGTGCAGTCGGCGAGTCACCAATCAGGAGCAGGCAGGCTGGAAAGGGTAGTTGGCTGGTTGATGACGAGCTGGCGTGGAGAGAGTGGAGTAGGGGGTAGTCTTGGGTACGTTTTGCCTCCTGGTCAAAACGGTTGTGCTACTGGGAGACGTATCTTGAAGGTAGCATCTTTTTCTTGAGTAAAATACGTAACTTCATGTAGGGAAGAGCAGGCTCAATCTCTTGAAAGAGATTATCGTCACAATATATATATATATATATATATATATATATATATATATATATATATATATATATATATATATATATATATATATATATATATATATATATATATATATATATATATATATATATATATAGGGTATATATATATATAGGGGGGTACCACCTCTGGTGCAATTATAGAGACCCACAGCCTCAGAGAAGGGAACACAGAGCATTCAGGGAAAACTTGCAATTTAACTCTGAATACGAAAGAGTGTTCGCTTCTTCTACTACCCCCCCCCCCTTTTTTATTATGGTGTACACTTTATTATGCAATGTTATACAGTTACATATCTGATTTTATACAAAAAATGAACATTAGGAGGACACAAGAAAAAATTCGCTTCCCAGAGGCCGTTGAACGTGTGTGATGTATATATATATATATATATATATATATATATATATATATATATATATATATATATATATATATATATATATATATATATATATATATATATATATATATATATATATATATATATATATGTATATATATATACATATATATACATATATATACATATTTCATATATACATATATACATTCATATTACATTTCATTTCATTTCATTTCATATTACATTTCATATTACATATATACATATATATACATATATATACATATATACATATATATACATATATACATATATATACATATTTCTCTAATTTTTTTCTTATGAAATGATAAAGCTACCCATTTCATTATGTATGAGGTCAATTATTTTTTATTGAAGTTAAAATTAACGTAGATATATGACCGAACCTAACCAACCCTGCCTAACCTAACCTAACCTATCTTTATAGGTTAGGTTAGGTTAGGTAGCCGAAAACGTTAGGTTAGGTTAGGTTAGGTAGGTTAGGTAGTCGAAAAAACATTAATTCATGAAAACTTGGCTTATTAAGCAAATCGGGCCTTGCATAGTAGGCAGAAAAGTGCATTCGGGCTACTAAGTACGACATATATATATATATATATATATATATATATATATATATATATATATATATATATATATATATATATATATATATATATATATATATATATATATATATTATTAAATATGACCGAAAAAGTAAGATTAATAATTCTAACACGAATTTTCTCAATCTTTCGTACATTTCGTTTCACTGTTGGAGGTAAATCAAAAATCAATTCTCCAAAATTCATTTTTATTTCTAGTCTGACGCGACACGAGCGCGTTTCGTAAAACTTATTACATTTTCAAAGACTTTAGTTCACAAATACACAACTGAATAGAACTTACGCATCTCCGATTTTATATCTACATTTGAGTGAGGTGGAAGGGGTGATGTGGCATTAACACAAGACAGAACAAGATGTGGTATTAATAGGGTATTAATTTCATCAACACAAGACAGAACAAGAGTATTAATAGGGTATTAATTTCATCAACACAAGACAGAACAAGAGTATTAATAGGGTATTAATTTCATCAACACAAGACAGAACACGAAACAATGGATATTGAATAGAAGTGTTTGTAGAAAGCCTATTGGTCCATATTTCTTGATGCTTCTATATTGGAGCGGAGTCTTGAGGTGGGTAGAATATAGTTGTGCAATAATTGGCTGTTGATTGCTGATGTTGACTTCTTGATGTGTAGTGCCTCGCAAACGTCAAGCCGCCTGCTATCGCTGTATCTATCGATGATTTCTGTGTTGTTTACTAGGATTTCTCTGGCGATGGTTTGGTTGTGGGAAGAGATTATATGTTCCTTAATGGAGCCCTGTTGCTTATGCATCGTTAAACGCCTAGAAAGAGATGTTGTTGTCTTGCCTATATACTGTTTTTTTTGGAGCTTACAGTCCCCAAGAGGGCATTTGAAGGCATAGACGACGCTAGTCTCTTTTAAAGCGTTCTGTTTTGTGTCTGGAGAGTTTCTCATGAGTAGGCTGGCCGTTTTTCTGGTTTTATAGTAAATCGTCAGTTGTATCCTCTGATTTTTGTCTGTAGGGATAACGTTTCTATTAACAATATCTTTCAGGACCCTTTCCTCCGTTTTATGAGCTGTGGAAAAGAAGTTCCTGTAAAATAGTCTAATAGGGGGTATAGGTGTTGTGTTAGTTGTGTCTTCAGAGGTTGCATGGCTTTTCACTTTCCTTCTTATGATGTCTTCGACGAAACCATTGGAGAAGCCGTTATTGACTAGGACCTGCCTTACCCTACAGAGTTCTTTGAAGAACTCCAATGGTATATATATATATATATATATATATATATATATATATATATATATATATATATATATATATATATATATATATATATATATATATATATATATATATATATATATATATATATATATATATATATATATATATATATATGTCGTACCTAATAGCCAGAACGCACTTCTCGGCCTACTATGCAAGGCCTGATTTGCCTAATAAGCCAAGTTTTCATGAATTAATTGTTTTTCGACTACCTAACCTACCTAACCTAACCTAACCTAACTTTTTCGGCTACCTAACCTAACCTAACCTATAAAGATAGGTTAGGTTAGGTTAGGTAGGGTTGGTTAGGTTCGGTCATATATCTACGTTAATTTTAACTCCAATAAAAAAAATTGACCTCATACATAATGAAATGGGTAGCTTTATCATTTCATAAGAAAAAAAGTAGAGAAAATATATTAATTCAGGAAAACTTGGCTTATTAGGCAAATCGGGCCTTGCATAGTAGGCCGAGAAGTGCGTTCTGGCTACTAGGTACGACATATATATATATATATATATATATATATATATATATATATATATATATATATATATATATATATATATATATATATATATATATATATATATATATATATATATATGTCGTACCTAGTAGCCAGAACGCACTTCTTTGCCTACTATGCAAGGCCTGATTTGCCTAATAAGCCAAGTTTTCATGAATTAATTGTTTTTCGACTACCTAACCTAACCTAACCTGTAAAGATAGGTTAGGTTAGGTTAAGTAGGGTTGGTTAGGTTCGGTCATATATCTACGTTAATTTTAACTCCAATAAAAAAAATTGACCTCATACATAATGAAATGGGTAGCTTTATCATTTCATAAGAAAAAAATTAGAGAAAATATATTAATTCAGGAAAACTTGGCTTATTAGGCAAATCGGGCCTTGCATAGTAGGCTGAGAAGTGCGTTCTGGCTACTAGGTACGACATATATATATATATATATATATATATATATATATATATATATATATATATATATATATATATATATATATATATATATATTTATATATTTGTAGTGACTCTCTATGAGCAAAACAGAGGTTCAGGGTTGACATTCTTGATTGTATAAAGGGAATGCTTGAATGTTTATTTTCAAGTAAGATGCAGGAAACGTGAGATATTGGTTTCTTCTTTTGTTGGGGGATACTTATATTGATGTTTCTGGTGTTTCAGCCCCAAGCTGAGATTCATATACTTTTAGAGCTGAGGATGCAGTATTGTTGTGACAGGATTTCAGACCCATTTAGTTATTGAGTAGTAAGTGGTAATCCAAGAGGTGAGCTGCCACTTCATAGGGACTGTTGGTGCAGCCAGGATATATCGGAATGCTACCGGGTTGTAGCAGGTTAGAGTGTTGTATGATAATGTTCTATTTTATATATTATGTATTATGCACGTTTTTTTGCATATTAAATGTATATGTTAGCTGACTTTTGCTCTTCTCATGGTGAGGTTTCCCAGAAAGCAAGAGAGAGAGAGAGAGAGAGAGAGAGAGAGAGAGAGAGAGAGAGAGAGAGAGAGAGAGAGAGAGAGAGAGAGAGAGAGAGAGAGAGAGAGAGAGAGAGAGAGAGAGGGAGGGAGAGAGAGAGAGAGAGAGAGAGAGAGAGAGAGAGAGAGAGAGAGAGAGAGAGAGAGAGAGAGAGAGAGAGAGAGAGAGAGAGAGAGAGAGAGAGAGAGAGAGAGAGAGAGAGAGAGAGAGAGAGAGAGAGAGAGAGAGAGAGAGAGAGATAGAGAGAGAGAGAGAGAGAGAGAGAGAGAGAGAGAGAGAGAGAGAGAGAGAGAGAGAGAGAGAGAGTCACAGCTGCACAGAGTCACAGGGTGGCAGAAGATACTAATTCGCGAAAGGGGGATTTAGGAGATCATTCCAAACAAGGAGAGAGTGGGGAGTCATGTTTACTCCAGTAAGGTGTGTAGACAAGAAAACGAAGCCAGTGTGGGAGCCGCACCCCTAAATATGTGATGCTGAACTTCTCTCCAAGATCAAGAGGCGTACAGAGTGATCTAGGTAAATTACAAGCACTCCAGTGTCCATTGCTGGTCGACCGACGGTAGCGGGAGCGTGGCTATCAAGGTCAGTTGTTTGTTCTGTCAGGAAGTGGTTGATGACGCTGTCCCACCCGTACGCAAGTAATAGTCTTGTGCAACAACCAGAGCTCTCTTTTGGAGGTTTAAGTCACAAAATCCTCATCCCCCCTCAGGGCAAAACAAATATTGGGGGCCCGTCTGGGATAGTGAATTAACACACTCACAGTTCGATTCCAGGAGGTTGGACTGACACACCTATTGCAGTAGTAGGTAGCCCGTGTGACCGCAGGTATATTTTCTCTCTCTGGGGAAGACACACAAAACAAAATGGAGAAAGTACAAGCATTTGTAGAGTCAGGCAAGCCTGAAGATTTGGATGGTTGCACAAAGAGCAGCTGAAGCAGATAGTATTGAAATGTGGCATCAAGGCAAAATCATCCGAAGTGACCGGAATGAAGGATGAGATCCTTAGTCAGTTGAGAGCTAAGAAGGAAGTGGCAGAGCAAGGAGTCCAGAAAGGAGCTGGAAGTGGAAAGGAGAATGATGAATGGAATGAAGTGAGATCCCAATGATCAAGTAGGAGTAGTCACAGTAGCAGGGGTAGCCGGCATAGGAGCTTAGAACGGTTCCAGCTAGAGCTTCAGATGCAACGTGAACATGAAGAGAGGCAATTTCAGCTGGAGAAGTTGAAGAAGAAAAAGAGTAAATCAGAGTAAGAGAAATGGAGTTTGAACAGGAGAAAGAAAAAGAGAAAGCCCAAGTTGAAAGAGAAAAAGAAAGAACATAACAAATGGAAATATAAAAAAGAAAGAACAAAACAAATGGAAATAGAAAAAGAAAGAACAAAACAAATGGAAATAGAAGCAAATAGAGCTTTGGCAGAGCATAGAATTGAACGTGGGTTGCCAGAGAGCGCAACATATGTATCACACCCCACACGAAAACAAAGTTAGAGAAAAAGAAATTGCTCTATTTGTGCCTGAGGGGGTCAGAGAGCTTCTTCGAGCATTTTGAGAAAATAGCCAACATCAGACAGAGGCCGCAGGAAGAGTAGGCTCAATTGGTAAAGTTACAATTGATCGGTGCTGCCAGAGAGGCGTATACCCAGTTGTCTTTGGAGGAATGCTATGATTACTGGACTGTGAAGAGCAGCGTTTTGCGTTCTTTCCTGTTGACTCCTGAAGCTTACAGAAAGCGCTTCAAAGAAATGATGAAGGTTCCTGCAAGTACGGTTGCTGAGACGGCAAGAGACCTGGAAAGGAATAGAAGCTGAAGGTGTAGAATCCTAGGGTAATTGGAAAAATTTATGATTTTGGAGAAATTTCTGGAAATGATGCACCCTGAAACGAAATTTAAGATCCAAGAGGCAGGAGTGAAAAATGTGAGAGATGCAGCTGTTAGAGCAGATATGATTACGGAGGCTTTTCGGAGCCTAATTAGAGTGCAGAACGACGAATTCATTGACCTGATCAAGGAGGCGAAAGGGGGAAACTCGTGTCAGGAGTCCCCAGTGCATTATTACATGGACAATGACATATTGACGAGGAAGTGGCGACCAGATAGATCCGGCGTGGACAAAGTGTGGATGGAAAAACGCCAAGTTTTGGTGCCGAGGGTGTTAGAACTAGCCCACTCTGTGGACATGGCAGGGCACGTGGGTGTGAAAAAGACTTTGAAGAAGGCGCAGGAGTATTTTTATTGGCCAAACATATGGAAAGACTTAAAACGGTATTGTCGGACATGTTTGGCATGTCAGCGTGCAGGTAAACCGGCCCCCGGCTATACCAAAGTCACCTTTGAGGCCAATCCCAGCTTTTGGTGAGCCTTTTCGAGAGGGTCCTGGTAGATTGGGTGGGTCCGTTACCAAGGACCAGGAAAAGTCACGAATATTTGTTGACGTGCACGGCCAATCGTTTCCCGGAAGTGGTCCCCCTTGAAGAAAGTGACATCACGAGATGTCCTGGATAGACTGCAAAACTATGCTACCTGGGTAGGCATGTCCAAGATTATCCAGACGGGCCTGGGGAATGTCTTCCAATCAAAACTATCCAGGGGAAACTCTAAGAGGATGAAAGGTGGAACAAGCGAGCTCGTCACCGTATCTCCCTCAGTCGCAGGGAGCGTTGGAGTGTTACCATGGAATGCTGAAGAGTTTGTTGCAGATATACTGCGCTGAGGAAGGGAATAAGTGGGGCGAGGCGTTACCCTCCGTACTATTTGCCATCAGAGATGCGGTGGTGGAATTGCTAGGATTCACTCCATTTCAACTGGTGTACGAACACTCCAGTGAGCGTTTTAAAAGAACAGCTCACTGAGGAAAGGCAGAAAGTAGATGTGGGACAATATGTGAAAACTTTCAGAGAGCGACTCTCTAGGGCCGGAGAGTTGACCAAGAAAAAATTAAAGATATCCCAGATAGGGATGGTCAAATATCATGACAGGTAGGCGAAGGGCAGGAAGTTTCATGAATGAAAACAGGTATTAGTGCTCCTGCCTGTAAAGTGGAATGTAAATGAGTCAAGATTTTGCGGGCCATGTGCGATCTAGAAGGTATTAAGAGAAGTAAATTATGTACTAAATATATGCCAGATCGGCCCAGGAAGTCGCAGGTTTGTCATTTTAACCTGATGAAGAGGTATTATGATAGAGATAAGCCTCCAAGTGAAGAGGGAAAGATAGAAGCCCCACCGCGAGCGACTGTGCTTTGTGTCAGACACGAGAAATGATTGGTGGAGGAAACCAGTAAGTTAGAGAGGGCTGATGGTGCGAAGATGTTGAATACGGAAAACCTGGCCGAGATAGACGAGCGTTTAGGTCATTTAGAGGATGACCAACGCCAGGAGTTAGTGGAACTCTTATGAAAGAATGGGCCTCTATTTACGGATGTACCGAGAAGACATCACGGAACGAAACATGAGGTCAACGTAGGGAATGCTGTCCCCATCAAGCATCGATGAGGGTCGAAGTTAAATATTTGCTGGATAACGACCTGGCAGAGATTAGCGACAGTGAATGGAGTTCACCTTGCCCCCTAGTGAAAAAGAATGATGGCACCTAACGATTCTGTACCGATTACAGGAATGTGAACGCGATTACGGTCGCTGACTCGTACCTGATACCACGTATTGATGACTGTATAGGTCGGATTGGGAATGCACGGTATGTATCAAAGATAGACCTACTGAAGGAATGCTACCAGATCCCCCTGTCTGAAATAGCCAAGAGAATCTCGGCGTTTGTGACGCCGGATGGTTTATATTAGTATAAAGTAGTGCCGTTTGGGATGAAAAATAGTGGTAGTTGCTTCCAGTGAATTATGAACTAGGTGTTGCAAGGCGCAAAGGGTTGTGCAGTATACATCGAGGATATTATGGTATTTGCAGACTCCTGGAGGGATCATGTAGACCGACTACTGGATTTGTTCCACCGATTAGAGAGGGCAAATATGACAATTAACTTGGCGAAGAGTGAGTTCGGGAGAGCTCGCCTGGATTACCTATGATATGTGGTAATGCAATGTGAGGTTGCCCCAATGAGAACAAAGGTGGAAGCCATCGATAATTTCCCAGTAGCCAAAGGAAAGAAGGAGTTGTTAAGGTACTTGGGTATGATCGGATATTACAGGAAGTTCTGTAAGAATTTTTCCACGGTAGCCACTCTTATGACAAGTTTGTTGTCTAAGAATAAGGAGTGGGACTGGAACGGAATAGCACAGTTGGCATTTGAGAAAACCAAGGGATTATTAACCGAGGCGCCGATGTTAGTGTCGCCGGATTTTGGAGCACGTTTGTGTCGTTCGTGGATGCCATTAATGTAGGGGCTGAAGCTTCTCTTATGTACCTGGTCCTTCTAACTGTATACTTTTTTACGCATACTTTAGGGGCAAAAAATATTGTGCTAGAAATTGGTAGCAGTTCGCGAATTTGACATAATGGCACGTTTTCTATTCGTAGGTCCTCTTGTAAGTTAGGATAAGGTACTATAATACGGCAGTTTCTTTGCGTTGGGAACGCTCGCGAAAACGGGCTGCTCGTCTTCCTCCTTTCATGTATGTTGACAGCACATTCGCCGTTTTGCAGCAGTCTGGAAACTCTTCCATTCCCAGGGAAGAATTAAATACTATTTCAAGGGGCAGGCACAATGCTTTCAATGACTCCGTAAGTATCCAAACCATTATCTTCTCTGTTGGTACAGCTTTTGTCACATCTGGTAGCTGTTATGTGACAAACTCTGTTGGTACAGTTGTTATATGTATTATGTTTCCTTACTCCTTCTGGTATTACTTCCATTTCAGTGAGTATTTTCTGTGGGAGTGTCCGTTCAGTTGGGCTCTTAGCTCTAGTGTGCGTGTATAAGACTGTTTGTGTATCAAATAAGTGAGATAGTCTCCGTGGTCTAGTGGTAAGACATTTGCGTGGCGTTTCGCGAGCGCATTGTCCTGGGTTCGTATCCTGCCCGGGGAGGATTTACTGGGTGTCAATCCTTAACTGTAGCCATTGTTTACCCAACAGTAAAATGGGTACCTTGTTGTTAAATGATTTGGCGGGTTGTATTCTGGGGATCGTAGTATTAAGGACCTGCCCGAAAGGCTATGCATGCCACTAACTGTACAAGAATGTAAGAACTCTTATATATATATATATATATATATATATATATATATATATATATATATATATATAAGAGTTCACGTTATATATATATATATATATATATATATATATATATATATATATGTCGTACCTAATAGCCAGAACGCACTTCTCAGCCTACTATGCAAGGCCCGATTTGCCTAATAAGCCAAGTTTTCATGAATTAATTGTTTTTCGACTACCTAACCTACCTAACCTAACCTAACCTAACTTTTTCAGCTACCTAACCAAACCTAACCTATAAAGATAGGTTAGGTTAGGTTAGGTAGGGTTGGTTAGGTTCGGTCATATATCTACGTTAATTTTAACTCCAATAAAAAAAATTGACCTCATACATAATGAAATGGGGAGCTTTATCATTTTATAAGAAAAAAATTAGAAAAAATATATTAATTCAGGAAAACTTGGCTTATTAGGCAAATCGGGCCTTGAATAGTAGGCCAAAAAGTGAGTTCTGGCTACTAGGTACGACATATATATATATATATATATATATATATATATATATATATATATATATATGCGAACAAGCCTGAATGGTCCCCAGGACAATATGCAACTGAAAACTCACACCCCAGAAGTGACTCGAACCCATACTCCCAGAAGCAACGCAACTGGTATGTACAAGACGCCTTAATCCACTTGACCATCACGACCGGACAAAATGAGGTGATAGCCGAGGCTATTTGAACCACCCCACCGCCGGCACTCGGATAGTAATCTTGGGCATAGCATTTTACCAAATCACCTCATTCTTTGGGGCACACGTGAGGAACACAAATGCGAACAAGCCTGAATGGTCCCCAGGACAATATGCAACTGAAAACTCACACCCCAGAAGTGACTCGAACCCATACTCCCAGAAGCAACGCAACTGGTATGTACAAGACGCCTTAATCCACTTGACCATCACGACCGGACAAAATGAGGTGATAGCCGAGGCTATTTGAACCACCCCACCGCCGGCACTCGGATAGTAATCTTGGGCATAGCATTTTACCAAATCACCTCATTCTTTGGTCAAGTGGATTAAGGCATCTTGTACATACCAGTTGCGTTGCTTCTGGGAGTATGGGTTCGAGTCACTTCTGGGGTGTGAGTTTTCAGTTGCATATTGTCCTGGGGACCATTCAGGCTTGTTCGCATTTGTGTTCCTCACGTGTGCCCCAAAGAATGAGGTGATTTGGTAAAATGCTATGCCCAAGATTACTATCCGAGTGCCGGCGGTGGGGTGGTTCAAATAGCCTCGGCTATCACCTCATTTTGTCCGGTCGTGATGGTCAAGTGGATTAAGGCGTCTTGTACATACCAGTTGCGTTGCTTCTGGGAGTATGGGTTCGAGTCACTTCTGGGGTGTGAGTTTTCAGTTGCATATTGTCCTGGGGACCATTCAGGCTTGTTCGCATTTGTGTTCCTCACGTGTGCCCCAAAGAATGAGGTGATTTGGTAAAATGCTATGCCCAAGATTACTATCCGAGTGCCGGCGGTGGGGTGGTTCAAATAGCCTCGGCTATCACCTCATTTTGTCCGGTCGTGATGGTCAAGTGGATTAAGGCGTCTTGTACATACCAGTTGCGTTGCTTCTGGGAGTATGGGTTCGAGTCACTTCTGGGGTGTGAGTTTTCAGTTATATATATATATATATATATATATATATATATATATATATATATATATATATATATATATATATATATATATGTCGTACCTAGTAGCCAGAACGCACTTCTCAGCCTACAATTCAGGGCCCGATTTGCCTAATAAGCCAAGTTTTCCTAAATTAATATATTTTCTCAATTTTTTTTCTTATGAAATGATAAAGCTACCCATTTCATTATGTATGAGGTCAATGTTTTTTTATTGGAGTTAAAATTAATGTAGATATATGACCGAACCTAACCAACCCTACCTAACCTAACCTAACCTATCTTTATGGGTTAGGTTAGGTTAGGTAGCCGAAAAACAATTAATTCATGAAAACTTGGCTTATTAGGCAAATCGGGCCTTGCATAGTAGGCTGAGAAGTGCGTTCTGGCTACTAGGTACGACATATATATATATATACACACACAGTTATATGTTGAGCTTGAATTTAGAATGCAAATTTGATTACAGATTCCATTACATTCTTTTTCCTTAACGACTCTATTTCAGTCGCTGGTGGGAGGTTTGGAAAGTTTCAGAAAGCACCGGACAACCAGAGAAAGATATTCCTATCCAGAGTGCGTTGCTTTCCTGGAATTATTCCCAGTTGGAGGTCACGCCGCTGTTTCTCGACCTGGGATTGTACAAGCTATCATACTGGGTCATACTCGACGCCTCCAAGCTCTTCCCACTTCAGAGAACAGATTTCACATACGTCAAGATTGTCCCGGTTAGTTTTGACCTGTATGGAGTACTTACTGTAAGTTAATGTGATATGGAGAAGTAATCTCTCTTTCATGCTGATTAACTGTCTTATAAACTGTTATTTTTTAGACACGATACAGTAACTGTCTTACAAACTGTTATTTTTTAGACACGATACAGTAACTGTCTTACAAACTGTTATTTTTTAGACACGACACAGAAATTTATGAAATATGTTACATATATTTATATATACCTTGTGCCCATGAAACATATTGGTATCATCTGTAGACTCCGCTGAGAGCAGTGATGATGGAGGGCTCAGTGTTCAGTGTGACTCGTAGCTCCAACCAGACGCTGAGTCTCAACCCACAGGGACTCTCTGTGGATCCTGACAACCCTGGCGATACGGTCCGTCACTTTCATTTTAAACTGTTAATTTCAGACCTTATAAATGTGTGTAATATGCTTAATATTATGTGTTATTTATCATTTCAATTTGATCCTGGAATTGCCCGGGTGAGGTACAGG
The DNA here is from genome assembly GCF_040958095.1 of Procambarus clarkii. Taxonomy (NCBI): domain Eukaryota; kingdom Metazoa; phylum Arthropoda; class Malacostraca; order Decapoda; family Cambaridae; genus Procambarus; species Procambarus clarkii. Next base: position 4,507,878 of record NC_091190.1, read on the forward strand.
GGATATATTTCAACTTACACACATTCTTAATCATTATAACCTTTTCACTGCGATACTCCGCTTTCCCGGGATATGTTTTCCAATTACTCCTCCTGTTAAAACAGTTCATATAGTAACAATATTACAACCCATCCTCAAGTTAAAACAGTCTATATAACAACGGAACCACAACCTATCCTCCTGTTAAAACAGTTCATATAGCATCAATACCACAACACATCCTCCTGTTAAAACAGTTCATATGCTTTTCTACTGGAATAAGTATATAAATGCACTGAGATGATAGATATGCTGAAACTGAAGTCAAGGGCACTTGAACAAACCTTCCGAAAAAAAGCATATACAACATCCTGTCCTCGACTCAAGTCCATTACATCCAGTGGCCGACTCCACAGAGGCATTCATAAATTTTTACATGCTTTTCATACAAAACAGGAATTTTCTCAAATAAATATTAATATTATAATATATTAGTAGATTGTGCAAGTGCGCAAGTTCCATGCGTCCCCCCTCACTCTCCAGGTCCCCCCCCTCTGTCCCCCGTCCCCATTTGTCCCCTGTCCGCCCTCTGTCCCCCTGTCTTTCTCTCTGTCCCCCTGTCCCTCTCTCTGTCCCTCTGTCTCCCTTCCCTTCTCTCTGTCACCCTCTCTGTCACCGTTCCCCTCTCTGTTCCTGTCTCACTCTGTCTCCCTGTCTCTTTCTGCCCCTCTCTGTCCCCCTGTCTCTGTCCCCTGTCCCCCTCTGTCTCCCCTGCCCCCTCTGTCTCCCTGACCCCTCTTTGTCCCTGTCCCCCTCTCTGTCCCTGTCTCCCTCTATGTCCCTGTCTCCCTCTCTGTGCCCCTGTCCCTCTCTGTCCTGCCCCCCTCTGTCCCCCTGTCCTCCTCCGTCTCCCTGTCCCCTTATGTCCCTGTCCCCCTCTGTACCCGTCCCTCTGTCTCTGCCCCACTGTCTCTGCCAGTCTGTCTCTACCTCTCCTCGTTTCTGCTATTATCTGTGTCTGTCTGTCTCTCTCTCTGTCTCTCTCCTCGCTCTAACTCTGTCTCTCTCCACGCTATATCTCTGTCCCTCTGTCTCTCCTCTCGCTCTATCTCTGTCCCTCTGTCTTTGTCCCTTTGTCTCTGACCCTTTGTCTCTGCTCTTTTGTCTCTGCCTCTTCTCGTTGCTGCCATTCTCTGTGTCTGTCTCTCTCTCTCTCTCTCTCTCTCTCTCTCTCTCTCTCTCTCTCTCTCTCTCTCTCTCTCTCTCTCTCTCTCTCTCTCTCTCTCTCTCTCTCTCTCTCTCTCTCTCTCTCTCTCTCTCTCTCTCTCTCTCTCTCTCTCTCTCTCTCTCTCTCTCTCTCTCTCTCTCTCTCTCTCTCTCTCTCTCTCTCTCTCTCTCTCTCTCTCTCTCTCTCTCTCTCTCTCTCTCTCTCTCTCTCTCTCTCTCTCTCTCTCTCTCTCTCTCTCTCTCTCTCTCTCTCTCTCTCTCTCTCTCTCTCTCTCTCTCTCTCTCTCTCTCTCTCTCTCTCTCTCTCTCTCTCTCTCTCTCTCTCTCTCTCTCTCTCTCTCTCTCTCTCTCTCTCTCTCTCTCTCTCTCTCTCTCTCTCTCTCTCTCTCTCTCTCTCTCTCTCTCTCTCTCTCTCTCTCCTTCCTCTCTTTCTCTCTCTCCTCTCTCCTCTCTCTCCCTTCCTCTCTCTCTCCTCTCTCCTCTCTCTCCCTTCCTCTCTCTCTCCCTGCCCTCTCTCTCTTCCTCCTTTCTCTTGCTGTCTCTGTTCTCCCTCTATGTTTCTAAATGCAATTAAGATAATTATACCTAATAATTGCAATCATTAATAATTAGAACAAACGTTTTAAAAACCTCTACTCTAAAATGTTTTATCATAACATTTAAAACACGTTTTATTAAAACGTTATGAACTCACGTTTTATACTCATCTTTACAAATTCTCAAAACACGTATATTAAACGTAATTTAAAACGTGCCCAAAACAAAGAAATGTCATTTTTAGCACGTTAAGAAAACAAGAAAATGTTTGGTGGGTATATACAATACGCTAAACTAATATCATAAAGTAATGATAACTAAGTTTGCAATTGTTAACTTGATGTATAAGATCAATTATATATACAGATATATTCAAATTTATATGAAAATATTCAGGCATTGAGTAAATTCAAGCATGAGGTAAAATATTCAGTTATGTAAAAGATTCAGTTACTGAAAGATTAAATTAAAACTTACTGAAAAGTAGGGTCATTGCCCCATAGTACAACAACAAACAGACTTATTGGATAGATTAAGCCTATAACAGCAAGCAATTTGCCAATCATCACACTACAAATAACACTCAATACTTATGCTTTATCCAATTTCAGTGCTGGTGCCTATCTGACTGTATGTTGCCAGACTGTATGATATTTCTTAAAGAGATAAGCATGTATTTTGATATCACAGATTTGCTGTTGAGGATTCTAGTAGTTTTGCTAGGATAGATGATGTGGAGGTGAAGACAGCTTCACGTTGTGCGCTACTTTACACTTGTATTTAGATAAAAGTATTAGGATTTTTTCCTTTTATATAGTCCAGGGAACTCCCTCAGTATCTAGAGCTATCCCTGGTGATTATAATTAGTTTGTACATAAAGGCTTGCTTGTATAATGTCTCAAGCACCACGCAGTGATTACACACTCGATATAAACAAAACGTTTTAATGCTCTCCCGTGGTGGGCGCTTCTCTCCCCACGCACCGCCACAATGCACCCTGAGCCACGTAGCCTTAATTGAATATTGATTGATTATTTTTATTGGCTAGACAGAATATTTAGATAAAAAGTGATTATAATATAATCAAATTTAAATATTATAGGTAGTGCTTGCAGTACTAATTGATTTCTGGTAACAGATTTGTATTATTCATCACCAGAAGTCAATTGATGTTCCAATTGTTTTTAATTAATTAAGTTTTACTCAAATCTTCTGGATCGTTGAGAAATCATGCACAAATTCACGAAGCTGCCTATGGCCCTATGTCCTACTTGATCATAGTGGCATTGTCATGTAAGATCTAGTTGTAGGATATAATGAATCTGAAGTGATTCTGATATGATTCTGATATGATATTGAAATAATACATTTCTTAGATAATAATTTTGACACAGTGGGTAAAATTTCCCACATCTTCCAGAGGGAGAGAACTGGCACACAGTCCAATATTTAGGATCAGCAGTGACCATATGTGTTCATTTACTCACCATCGGATTGATAATACAAGTGCAAATTTTGTTTGCACTTTTGTTCGGCTGTCCATTGTGAAAGTATGTGCCTGTTTGGTGTCTGTGGGGCATTTGGAGTTAGAGGTTCTGGGGGACTCCCAGGATCTACCTGTAGCTGACTCACTGACTTCATATGGATTAGCTTGTCCAATGTCTTCAGGGAAGTAGTTCCTTTAGACAGGATTTTGACTTTTCTCAAAATCCCTTGGCTATCTGGATAGAAAGAGACGACTTTACCTGATAGCCATTCAGCTCTAGGACCGTTACAGACTACCAAGACAATATCACCAGGTTGTAGATTAGATTTATTATGAGGGATTTTTGCACCATAGTGAAGTTTTTGTAGATGAAAGATATTCTTTTGTCCATACATCATTCCATTTTTGAATTATGTTGGACAGATACTTATACCCCTGAACAAACTTGGTCTGACCCACATATAAGAGATCTGTGATATCATCATCTACTTGAGATGGTACTGTAGTCAGAGGTCTTTCACGCATTAGGTGGGCAGGACTTAATTGCTCATGTTGAGTAAGATCATCAGACAAGAACGTCAGTGGACGATTGTTCACCCTGGATTCTACTTCTGTGGTTACTGTCTGGAGTTCATGAAGATTGATTTTTTTATTGTGTAGAGATTTTCTCATGGATCTTTTGACAGTTCCCATTAACCGTTCATAAAAGCCTCCAAGCCATGGGGAAGGATAAATTTCCATCTGCAGTGATGCTGCTCTTGTGTGGAAGTAACTGCAGGATGGGAACAGATTTCCCGCAGACATGCTTCCCTAGCTACCAAGTTAGCTCCATTATCTGAAATCACCGGCTTAGGGCATGAATGGCATGCTGCGAGTCTGAGGAAATCCATATTGGGGGTTATCTCTAGATGTACTGCTCTGGTAGTGACACAGGTGAACAGACAAATGTATGCCTTAATAGGTCGTTTATCTGCAGTCCCTGTTAGATATATGGCTCCTGTTTAATCTACTCCTGACATCTCAAAGGATGTAGATGGACCACTCGTTCCTTTGGTATCGGTAGTGGCCCAGGATACGGGCAAGTTCTTGCATCTTACCTTCGGCATATCATGCAATTTTTCAAGATAGATTTGTCTGACCTTGTGATTAACATGTGATCCAATGCTTCTTTGGTAAAGGCCATAGATTCACAGTATCTAGATTGATATCTGCGTGTTCTAGTCTTCCTCTACAACGCAGTATATAATGATTATTTTGGTCTATCCATAGACCGAGATTGTGTTTAAGCTTATGAGGAAGATTTGGATAGTCATTCCCATAAGTTTCTCTCTGGGCTTGTCTTACTCAATAGAGAAGTGATTCTGGAAAGGTGTATTTTATACCTCTTTTTATGGAATAATGTAACACGTCTTGTGCTATATTGATTAATCTGATGAGTGAGGAGTGACGAGTACAATCAAAGACTGATGTTCGGGCTCGCTGCCTGGTGGTAGTTATTGATTGTGTCATAATGACGTGTGGCTTTTGTTCCGGCCTATTACCATTCACTAACCATCGAAGTCAATGAAACCAAATATTTGCCTTTGCAAACTGTTTAAAGATCATCCCTCTTGAAAAGAGATCAGCTAGATTATCTTTTGTAGGTACATGCAACAATTAAAAGCCTGCAGAAATTTCCCTAATTTCTGAAACATGATTTCTTACACACGAAGCCGGACAGTTGTCGATATGAAGCCATTGCAAAACAGCTTCATTGTCAGACATATGATGACATCTTTAATGTTCATTGTAGACAAGACTTGTTTGGTATGCATGGCTAAGCATGTGCCTGTAACCAATGCTGTTAGTTCCATCTGAGGCAACGTCCTCTTTTTTTAATGGAGAGACTCTGGCCTTAGAGGTGATTAAATATGATTGATGGGAAGTCACTAAGTAAGCACAAGCTCCGAAAGCTTTGGCTGACGAGTATGTGAATACATGTAGTGTTACTTTATCATTTTCTCGACTATGTGTCTTGGAAAGATTATCTGTTAGACTAAAGTTTGTTCTTGAGCCATCTACATCCTAGCCTTTTGTAACTAGGGTGGTAGTGGATCATCCCAACTAACTTTTGTTTTCCAAGCTTCTTGCACCAATAAATATAATTTAATTGTAAGAGGGTTTAATAAACAAAGTGGGTCGAATACATTGTTAACCTGTGAAAGCAAATCCCTTTTTGTAGCAATGCAATGGTTTATTAGTACTGATTTGATTGATATAGTGTCTGATGTGACATCCCATCCCATACCTAACACTTTTTAAGATTGTGGTATGAGATATTCAGGGTAATCTCTCTCGATTTGATTATTCATTGTTGTATTATTTGAGACCCATGTCTCTAATGGCATGTTGACTCCTTCCAGCTCCTTGTTGGTCTCTTGATATATTTGTATCAGTTCAGTTGTACTGTTAACTGTCCCTTGAAAATTATATATGCGTAGATTTTGACTGATTTCAGCCTAATAGGGACTGGATGATTTTTGTAGATGAGTGTCTAGAGTTGCTTGTAGCAGGAATAGGCTGGATATTGGTCTCAGGAGGACAGAGGAAAATCTATGTCACAATAGGACTATTCATATCTTATGGGTTCTTTATCCATAAAAACTTAGGGAAGTCTCATTCTTCTTCCTGTAAGCCATCTCTCAGAAAAGCTTTGCTGATGTCTGCTGTACATGCATAATTATTAAGTCTAAACTTCATTAGTATGTCATTCAATTTTTGAGTTTGACTTGGACCTGTTTGCAGGCAATCATTTAGACTGGTTGCTTGGTGTTCAGATTTAGAGCTACAATTAAAAGCTATCTGTAAAGGAGTGTTTTTTTATTGTCTGATTACAGCCATATGAGGGAAAAAATAGCCTGTTTGCATATTGCAGTGTTTCATGACTTTGATGAATTTATTCTGTAACTGTTGAGCAATAATCTCATGGTAGAGTTGTAAATGCTCAGGATTTTTTCTTAGCCTTGCAAATAGTGAATTACAGTGATTTTAAGCCATATGATAGTAGGTAGGTACGATTTTTATGGTTAAGTTTCCAAGGTAACCTTTTCCAATATTGCCCATCATGGTACTGAACAGTTTCTTAGTACAGATATCATCAGGACTTGGTTGTTCAGGAATTATTAATATTGCATCAAGTTCCTACAATTTATGTACAGATTCTAATCCGTCATCAATTATATGGGGGGGGGTGGGGGGGGGGGGATTGCAAGTGGTGAATGCACTTCGCCCAGTCAGGCTACAATTACAGTCTCTGTATCGTGGGATTTATCAGGAGTTGAATATTCAAGATCTAGTACAGGTCCTGACAACAATAAGCCTCCTGCTGAATTGAGTAAATTCATACCCATTGATTTCTCTGATCCCAAAATGAATTGCTGATAGTAGTAATAGAGATTGCTGATAGTAATCTCCTATCAAGATTCCAATATCCCCTATGTGGTTGGAATCGGTTAGAGGATCTGCTAATTGGATTCCTTTTTCTGTTATTATTTTAGCGGTGGCTTCCAGACCGGTCATTTATATGACAGTAGGAATTTTCTCCGCCACTATAGCATTGACTGTCTTTTGGAATGTCCCTAGACAGACATTAAGCTTTACTTCATGATAGGTTTTAAGACCTGAAATGGTATAAAAACCTGATATAGATATACATATTTGATTTGGAGATTTAAGTTGTAAATCTTCTGCCACCTGATATCTTACTGATAATGGTTCTCTGTTAACCTTGATCAAACAAACCTCTTGTTTGAAAGCAAGCTCCTTGATTGCTCAAGATCAGCTGTGCTGTAGATAATGTGGCTGTGATAATAGTGTTTGCTATTAAGGCATTGACATTAATCTGTACCTTACAGTATTATACAGTTGATGATGTATTATCATCTTTTGGCTTTGCCTGAAATGCAGGTTGACTATTGGTTGCCTGAGATCTCGATTGAATGTTGATATCACCACAGAGTGCTGTGTGATGTACACTTTTATGACAATATTGGCAAGTCTGCAAATTAGCATTACAATCTTTCGAATCATGATTCCACAGACAACAGATGCACCTGTTTAGATATTTCAGTTGATTGATTCGACTGGCATGGTCTGCATAGACTGTGCATAGCTGTAGGGTATGTGATTCCTGGCATAATAAATATCTAGGAGGGCACTTGTAGCTCCATTCTGTTCGGGAGCTTGATTTCCAACAGTTATGTTTACTGTGAGTGATATTGAATATGAGGCAACATTATTCTGTTTCCACTTCATGGAAGATGAGTTTTGTGGCCTTGACTTCTGAATGATTTTACATTCTTGTCTGAGGATTTTCTTTTAGTAGATTTATCTAGTGCTGTATGGTTCCCTCAGCTCCGTAATCTTTATACATAAGCTCGAAGTCCATCAAAGATTTGTTTCAATGAGAAGATGTTGGTGTTATAATGTTAGCATATAATGTTAGAAACTACCTAATGATGTCATTAGGTAGTTTCCTGTGTATGATTAACTTTGTAAGCCACTGAATCTCATGTGGCTACTTTAGTACTGAAGGCTTTGATGATTGATTCTATAGTCAATTGAAATGACTCTAGTGATTCATAAGTTATATTAGGAGTGGGTAAACCCAACAAACACACACCAAAACTGCGACATTGGTACAACGTTCAAACAAGTTTTAACACCTAACCAGTTATAACAACCAATATAGCAAGTTGTAACAACGTTCTAATACGCCATAAACACATTAATTAATTAAGCCAAGATGTAACAGCTATATTACAAGTTGTAACAAGCTGAAAATAGAGACAGTTTCGGTTTGTGTTTCCAGGGAATCCAATAATTTGTATGAGACATGCAATTGCAATCTCCTTATCACTGTAGTTAACTTGTAACAACTGTATGGCATGGTCATAATCATCATCTGTTAATGACCAGTTTGCTATGACCTGTCTAGCCTCTCCATTTAATTGGACTTGTAGAGATCGCAATTTAGTAGCCTTTTTAACCTTTAAATTGCGCAATACATACATATACGACTGAGGGTCCAGCATACGATTTTAAAATGCCCCGCGAGGGATAGGGGCAGCTGTAACCCAGCCTAGGCCGATAGTAAACTGATGTGATCTTGAAAAAAAAAAATCCAGGTTTAAGAGCCTCAATACTGAGTGAGCAACCAAGGCTGGCACATGCAGCATGAGCTAACAGCACTGCTGTTCAGCTTGCGAACACAACATCGCCGAAAAATGAACAATATATATGAACCTGCAATTATTTAGTGATGATAGTATTAGAGAAGACCCCTGGCTGTGATAAAATGACCAGGATTCTGATAACAGCAGGATTGTGGTGATAATTAGAACTGTACACTATGGTGGGAGGAGTAATGCTGAGGGAGGGAGGACGATGGCGTCATCTTCTGACTCTGTGTGGCCACCTTTTATTGACTGGACTTACCATACCAGCTTAGTGGTTCGCTATGGTGAACACAAATATAGATACTTATATTTAATGTGTTTATAGAGTGTAATAAATGCAATAGGAAAATGTTGGGAGCATCCATTTTGGTGAGGGAGGTGGCGTCGTCTGCATGACATGTCATGTTGTATACTGGTGGCCACTATTGTCTTTGGACACCATACCAGCTTATTTGTACAGTTATGGTCAATAAAACATGTAGATACATATACATAATGTCTGTATGTAGTGAATAAAATAAAAAAAACAGTATGGTGGGAGGGGAATGTTGTTGAGTGAGGTGAGGTGTTGGGTATCTGGGGCTTTAACTCAAATATAAAATTATTTAATTATGATAATTAATGTAAATCGACAGACCACCCACTTTTGAGAAAAAGAGGGAAAACAAATAAAAGTGATTATAAGATTGACACTATAGAACCAGTGCATATGTATGGTAACATATTTAACAACCACTTAAAGAGAATGAATGGACTGTATTATTAACTGATTAAAGTGAAAAGCCTCAAATATCAACATTGGGGGGTTATTTCTAAAAGTTCATATATATATATATATAGGAACCAGTGTGGTTCGTCACTAGTTCATTAAGGAGTTAGTAAAATGGCAAATTCTAAATTAGAATGTAGATTCAAGAAATCATGAAATATTAAATAATCAATATAGCACTGAAAGATTATTAAATTCTAAGAATAATAAGTACTCAGTACTCATTGAGTACTGAGCAGTAGATTATTGCGATATATTATTTTTCTTGATCATCCTACATAAATGTACATAGAAACTGATAATAGCCTCATTCAAAATTTGTACAAACAATTTATGTCTTAGCTGTAAGACGACTTCACTAAGTCCGTTTCGTTACTCGTCCTCGTGATCACAAGGTCCCAATAAGAGAGAAACACCAGTGGTGAGCCTCGTAGGTGAAGGAAGAAAAACTTGATACATCCTCGTCTACACTCTTCAATCGGGGAAATTTGAGTAGCATTTCATTAGGCTATGGATTTTACCAATATTCATTGAGATTGGAATAAAAATGGAGAATCAACTAACGTTGGATTATGGGTCTTCTTGTAACCTAACGAAAGACTACCCACAAATACACAATCTTGAATGATGCATCAGACTAGAAAAGTATACTTTACGTGACCGTGTGAGAACACTAAGGTCTGCCGATATCGCGACTGCCAGTCCCTGACGTTCACTGCTGTGTACGTGAGATTACGGGCCGTGACTATAATTGTTGACGCATAATTAAACAGTTGAATACTGTAGACCACGTGATGGTATTAAATGGCTGCCGTCTGTGGAGGCATGTGTGTACCTTGCGACGCCTTGTGTTTGAGTCCCGCCTCCTTCCTCCCACCATGATAGGTCTCGCATGCGCAGAGACTCTTATAGCGATCCCGGACATAAACCATTTCGGTTTATTATTAATTATTTGGGAATCGGAAGGAGTACTATCTAAACTATAATCACCAATAAATTTTGGATAACAATACCCTTTCTCGTAAGGCTATTGATCTAATTAACATTGCTCAAATTGAACAAGAAGGTCTGACATGTTTTTACTTTACACCACAGTAATATTTTAGTTCAATAATTAATTTGGTTAAATACCCGAGCAGGTACTGATATATAGCCTGTTTATATAGTGTAATAATAGTAAAAACTATTTGTTTATTGTTCTATGAGCATAATTTATTTGTTTATTTATTTATTTATATACAAGAAGGTAAATTGGGCTTATTAGAGTACAGAGACTTGAAGTTTTACTTTCTTGTAAAGCCACTAGCACACATAGCGTTTCAGGCAGATCCTTAATCTAACCTATAATAAGATGGTAATTTCTAGCAAAATTAAAAAAAATAATGTTTACAGGTACATTGTAAGAAAGTATAAAAATACATTGTAAGAAAGTATAAAAATACATTGTAAGAAGGTATGAAAATGCATTCTAAGAAAGTATAAAAAATTACAGTGTATAAGAAATTTCACAGGAAGAAAATTAGGTACATTTAAGTAAATTTAAGGGTTTATCCACTGATACAGTTTAGCATAATTTGAGGAATATTTCAAGATATAATGTAGTAAACTATGTGTATAACATGATAAGATAACAACAATGAATACAAAATGGTAAAGTTGTATGGCATGAGTAAATATTTTGGGGAATTGGGAAGAAGTATGTACAGTGAGAGTTTCCATGTGTTATGGCCCTATTGGGTCACAACTGGGTTCTTTCTCTGATGTTAATAGAGTTTGGGTATCCGGCCCCAAGTTAGGAGTGGCTTTTAAGGGGTGTGTTCCGTAATGCAAGTAAATTAAAGGGGAAGGGAGACAAAGGCACTAAACTTAAATATATAATTACCATCACCAATAAATAAATATATAAACTATCACACGGAGGGTATAAACACTATAATGTACAATATGGTCTTCCTCTGAAGACGCGGAGTGTTCCACGGTGCTCAAGATGAGTAGCCCTGGCCCTCTTCTCGTGGCCTCACGATGAATCCGTAGATTCTCTCGGCGAGTCTAGCCCGGCCACAGGCCAGCCAAATCACAGTCCCACTGGGTGCACCGTCGTGGAGGCCGTCAACCACAAATCCAGCCTGTAGCTGGCAGGTTCCAATCAGCAACGCTGCGTAGGCCACTCCACGACCGATACTAGGGTTGCGAGCCCTAGGCAGGAGCCTCATGTGATTCCGCTGATCACTCTCCTCACCACAACACCCCAGTGGGTAGTCTTCTTCACCAGTCAGCCCCGGGTACGACAATTCCTCAACTGCCACGTCACAGGCAGGCCAACACAACAGTGTTCATCTGGGGGGGGGGGGGGGTGACTCACAGCTTCTGCAGCAAACTCGTGGAAATTCTATGGCTGCCTTGGGTAGACTGCTCCCCCGTCCGATTCAGCAGTCCCAGGTCGACTCTGTAATCAGACACGTCATCAGTACTAGTTACACTCTAGGGCATCTCACTTACAGGCCTAGACACAAACGCCCACCTATCCACTCCATAGATGGCGTTGCTGTCTAAGCGTCACCTCACCAGAGGTCAGCAGCGGCTACGTTACTAGCTGATCAAGGCGGGAAACCAGCCCCTGTGGCCGGTATATCTCGTCCTCACTAGATGGCGTCGTCCATTTGGAGGGGGTTTCGGGAGCTGGCTCACAGATGGCGTGGTCGCCACAGCTCCGTGCTACGATGCTGGGCTCGGGTCCGTAACACCATGCACTAGGTAGGAAACCATGAAGATGAATTTAGGCACTTTATGGTTTTATTTTTGAATATGCCAAAAGCATGACAGCTTTTTAATTCGTTAGGGAGTGAGTTCCATAGAACAGGTCCCTTTATATGCATAGAGCGTTTAAATAGATTACATTTGAGTCTGGGGGATATCAAAGAGATACTTATTTCTGGTGAGGTGATTATGTGTTCTATTACATCTGTCCAAGAACAGTTTCAGAACAGGGTTTGCACTTAAAACAGGGTTTTGTAAATGTAACTGACACAAGAAAATGTGTGGAATGAAGTTATGTTTAGCATGTTTAGGGATTTAAACAGGGAGGCTGTGTGTTGTCTGATAGCCGAGTTTGTTATTGTTCTGATAGCAGATTTTTCCTGGGTGATGATGGGCTTGAGGTAGTTTGCAGAGGTTGAGCTCCATGCACAGATACCATGTGTAAGATAGGGATAGATCAGCGCATATTATAGTGAGAGGACCAACAAACCAACAAACTAACACTTAACATAGAAAAGACCTACTACATCTTATTTGGAAGCAAGTCTACAAATGCAATTCAGCTTCAGATAGACAATGTAAACATTAACTATAAAAATGATGGATAGTTTCTCGGCGTATTCCTAGACAAGAGACTCAACTTCAATACCCACATACAACACATAACTAAGAAAGTCTCTAAAACAGTTGGTATACTCTCCAAAATCAGATATTATGCACCTAACTCTGCTCTCATCTCTCTATATTATGCACTAATCTATCCCTATCTTAATTATGGTATCTGTGCATGGGGTTCAACCACTGCAAACCACCTCAAGTTCATCATCACCCAGCAAAAATCTGCTATCAGAATAATAACAAATTCTGCTTTCAGACAACACTCAGCCCCCTTGTATAACTCCCTAAAGATGCTAAACATAATCTCACTCCACAAATTCTCTTGTGTCAACTACATTTACAAAACCCTATTCTTAAATGCAAATCCTGCTCTGAAACTCTCCCTGGACAGATGTAATAGGACCCATTATCACCACACCAGAAATAAATATCTCTTTGATATCCCCAGAGTCAAACTTAATCTGTGTATACACTCTATGCAAATAAAGGGACCCAGTCTATGGAACTCACTCCCTATTGAATTGAAAAGCTGTCCAACTTTTGCGTCATTCAAAAACAATACTAAAAAGTACCTAATTTCATCTACATAGTTTTTTATCTTTTGCTTTAAAATTGCACTGTATCTATTGCTACCCAATCTCCCAATCTTTATGTACCCAATCTGAACATCTTTATCATTGTGATCTTTGCTGTCTTCTTATATGGGCTGTCAATCTGCTGTATGGTGTCTGTTAATCTTGTTTAAATTACCAATCATGCTGTCAATGTAATCAATCAGATCTTTAATATACCAATGTGCTTTAATATCCTTATTAATCTCTCTCATCTCATTTTTTTTCTTGCAATGTATTTATTATAATTTTATTAATTCTGATAGAATTTACCTACTTAAAATTATCTGTTAGATTAAGGACCTGCCCGAAACGCTGTGCGTACTAGTGACTTTACAAGAGAGTAAATACTGTACTATGCTATGTATTCTAACAAACCCAATGTACCTTCTTGTATATAAATAAATAAATAAATAAATAAAAAAGAGGAGAGCAGAGTTTGTAACATAATATCTGATTTTAGAGAGTTTACCAACCGTTTTTGAAACTCTTGGTTATGTGTTCTATGTGGGTGCTGAAGTTGAGTTTCTTGTCTAAGTATAGGCCAAGGAACTTTGCCTCATTTTTATTGCTGATGTTAACATTGTCCATCTGTAGCTGAGTTCCAATTTTTTTACTTGGTTCCAAATAAGATGTAGTAGGTCTTTCCAATGTTTAGTGTGAGTTTGTTGGTTGATATCCGTAAATAAACTTATTTTAGTTCATTCTTTAGAACATTATTTAATGTGTGTGGGTTGTATTCTGAGTAGATGAGTGTAGTATCGTCAGCAAATAATATAGGTGGAAAAATGTCAGAGATATTAGGCAGATCGTTGATGTATATAAAAAATAGGAGAGGTCTTAGGATGCTGCTCTGTGGTACCCTTACAGTTAATGGTAGAGTGAGAGAGGTTATATCATTGATGGCTACACATTGGTGTCTGTCACTAAGATAGGATCGAATATAGTTCAGGGCATGTCCTCAAATTCCATAATGGCGGTCTTTACGTAAGAGGTAGTTATGGTCAACAGTGTCAATAGCATTTATCAGGTCAATGATGAGTCCAATCGGAAACTCATTTTTGTCAAGGGCTAAGTAGATTGAGTCAAACAGACTAATAATGACATCATTGGTACTCTTTTTGGGAGCGGAAGCCAAACTGACAGGAATCACAAATAATTGAATCACTAATATGCACACCATAATTTTGAGTATTTATACATTTCATTGTATAAATATACCACACTGCACATTATTGAATAATACTACTGCAAAATACTTGGAAAAAATCCATCAGAGAAATTGATATAATTTGGTAATAATATTTTTGTGGCAACTCCTTCCTGACAGCTCGAGGGTAGCAAACCGCCTCGGACGCTTGCTCTGTCAACGCCCCTTTTTTGCCAAAAAATGGACTTCCCCGCCCTATTGCAGCCAAAATATGTCACCTGCGATATTTTTATTCTTTTTCCCGTGATCAGGGAACAAAAATGAACTCTTTTAAAGGACGAAAGATTTGTTTGGATTTTGTTTTTTGTTGCGCCTGGCGGTGTTGCAAGCGAATAAGCCCTTAGCGGTTTAAGGGTTAAAGAGTATTTAGTAATGAGCAGCTCTGAAAATTAGGTGATTAAAAGTAATGCTGCATAATGCACTAAAATAATATATATAATATTACCACAAGTGAGTATAATGTTATATATGAATAAGATAAAGTTGTGTCTGAAACACTGATAAAATTAGCTATTGTGGTTTTCAACAAAGAAAACTTACTAGTATGCTATGAATGCTTTACTAGGTAAAGGATATGGTGGTCTTAAGCCACTGTAAACAATTTGTTCACTCAGATATGTTATAGATATTATTGGCTGCTATGCCAGGTTAGGCTAGATTATGTATTAATTATTCCAGTGTAAAATAAAGAAGTTTCTTACGTTTTTGCTATCGAAATATTCGGTTAACGAAGGACCATAAATGTGATCCAAACACTTTGTATCAAGGTTTGAAGAACCATAAATGTGGGAAAAAGGCTAGGATTGATTTATAAGGAGGACTACTTAGGACTTGAACAGCACCTAATTAGAAATTATTGTATGTAAAAATAATATAACTAAAAATCCTTAGCTGGGGACTACTCCTTTAGTCCTAAGGACAATGGGCTGTAGGGGGCAGGTAGGACCTTAAGGGTTAAATGGAGTGTTTGATTGGAGATCCACAATTCACCTGCAGGCATTTCAAGACATCAGCTTGTAATTTTGTTTATAAGGGTAAGATTAAATAACTCAGTTCTGTGACTGAACACTGGTTCTGTTCTAGATCAAGGATCTGAACAATATACACAGTCTAGCCTAGCTCTATTATTATTACAACGGCAAATAATCACATACTATTTAACACAAGTAGTTGAATATTGCAATTATGCAAACTAGATATTATATACAATATGCTAAACTAATATGATAAATTAATGATAACTATGCTAGCAATTGTTAACTTCAAGTATAAGATCACTTATATATACGGATATATTCAAATTTGTATGAAAATATTCAGGCATTGAGTAAAGTCAAGCATGCGGTAAAATATTCAATTTAGTATAAGATTCAGTTACTGAAAGATTAAATAAAAACTTACTAAGAAAGTAAGGTGTTACCGCATAGCATAACGACAAACACTTATTGGATAGATTAAGGTAGTAGTGAAGTTGAGGACTATGACCGTGTGCACCATCTGGACAGGTGGCTCTATTAGAACCACCTGTCCAGATGGGGCAAAGGTATGTAGCCACATAGGGTTGTAGGGGAATTTTCCCGGATGTTGGCGCGTGTCGGACGCATGTGAGCGTCCGGTGTTTAGTTACCCGATCTGGAATGATGGGGGGGTCATGTTGTGGGGGGTAGGAAAGTATGTGGGCTATGTGGGGGGTAAGGAATATGAGGAGAAGAATATGTGTATAAGAGTAGATGAATATGTATGGGTGTTTGCCATAGAGTTAATCCTGTGTGTAGATAATAGTTTGATTTATAGATGAGTAAGTAATGCTATGTAGAGGGTGAGTGTAGGTGTGAGGGGTCCCAACATAGGCGGATATGTTGATGGGGGTGGGGGAGGGGTGAGGGGAGCTTCCCCTTGGCGTGAGAGGGTTGGAGGGTCATTGTGGTTGCGAAGCGAGGGTGGAATGGGTTTGCGGTTTTGACAGCCATTATTATTTTCTTGGAGCAATGGGATTCTTCCATGTCAGGCCCTGACGCTTGAGTGGTCTGTGTTCGCATTAAGGAGGTATGGTTATATGAATCAATCCTTTGCTCAATCCTTTCTATTTTATACCTATTTTGTCAGCTTATGTATTATCACAAAGGTTAGAAGATTTCTATAATATTTATTCTTTCCCCTAGACAATTTCTACTGTCACAAACATCTTGAGTGAGGGTGTTTAATTTCTTAGTTCCTTCTCACTCAACTTAGGGTTGTTGACAAGTATCACTATTGACCTGACTGAACAACAATACGAGCCCAGCGGTCCACTCTGGATCAACTCCAGTCTAATAAGGCCTTGAGCATCCATGGTTCCATGGTTCCCTTCAACAGCCAAGAAAAAACACACACGTCTGCTACAGTAACACATGTAGAGTCATCTGGTTAGGCTTCACACTGAGAAAATCCCGTTACATGTATAGGTGTCGATATCAACCCATCTGCTGTTATGTATCACATCCATTCGATCTAATGCCATAGACCTCCTCTCTCTGCTCTAAATCTTCACCAATATTTAAAATTTGGATAAGACCCTCTACACAAATACTTAATTCGACTCTACCCTTTTGTAATTAATGTTGATATCAATATGTTCTCGAGAAATACTCAGGGACTATTATTACTCCCTCGCTGCACTTCCAAGGCCGCAGAGGCGAGGAACTCCTTAATTATAAAAAATAAAACTTATTTATCAATATAAATAAAAATTTAAATGTTCGTTTGTTCAAAATCGCTAATCTCCGAAAGTTCTTAACCGATTGCTTTGACATTTTCACACAACGTTCCATTCGCATCTGAGCTAGTTTTTATATACATACTACATAGATGTCACATCTGTGACAGGAAAAAAAGCATGTTTTTTCTGAAAAACTTTGTTTTCAAAGTGTTTTTTATGTGAGGAAAATCTTCGAAACCTCTTTACCGATTGCTTTGAAATTTTGACACAACGCTGCATTCAAATAGGCGCGTCTTTTTATATATCTACTATATACATACCTCACCTGTGACAGGAAAAAACATGCATTTTTTTGAAAAACAGCATCGTCTGTTGGACGTAAGGGCAACACACGCTGTAATCTCCGAAAGCTCTTCACAAATTGCTTTTAAATTTTGCACAATGTTGCATTCGAATAGGCACGTCTTTTTATATACCTACTATATAGATGCCACGCCTGTGATAGGTAAAAACATGCGTTCTGGAAAAACAGTGCCACCTGTTGCACATAATGGCAGCATGCATGTTATACCAAATATGTCACAAATTCCATTTCAATGTTTATGATTGCATTGATAAATTTGATTTTCCTAGAGTTTGATTTATTTTATTTTTTAGTGAATTATTTTGTGTGACATTGTGTTGGAATTGAGCAGTGTTGTTTACCATACCGTTCATTTCGTAAGTATAAGTATAGATGCCACACCTGTGACAGGTAAAACTATGCTTTTCTTTAAAAACAGTGCCATCTGTTGCATGTAAAAGCAACACACATGCTATACTAAATATGTTACAATTCCATTTCAATGTTTCTGATTGCATTCATAAATTGATTTTATGAGAGTACATAAACTTGAGGTTTACATTCTTGTAAAGCCACTAGCATGCACAACGTTTCGGGCAGATCCTTAATCTAACATATAATTTTAAGAAGGTAATTTATAGCAAAATTCAAATAAATGTTTACAGGTACATTGCAAGAAAGTATAAAAATACATTGTAAGAAAGTACAAAAAAACTGAATAAGAAATATGACAGACAAAGAAGTAGGTACATTAAAGTAAATTTAAGGGCAATCCACAGGTACATTTTAGCATAATTTGAAGATTATTGCAAGATATAATGCAGCAAACCGTCTGTACAACGTGATACAAGATAACAGCAATGATTACAATGGTAAAGTTGTAAAATACATATATTGGGGAATTGGGTAGCACTAGACACAGTGCGAGTTTGAAGCACTAGGTAGGAAACTATGAAGATGAAATTAGGATCTTTTTGGTTTTATTTTTGAGTAAGGCAAAAGTTTGACAGCTTTTCAAATTCAAATTCAATTCAAATTCAAATATTTATTCAGGTAAAGTACATACATACAAGGAGAGATATAGAACGTTGATGGATTTATAGATAGAGCTAGTAAATACAATCCCTAAAGCCACTATTACGCAAAGCGTTTCGGGCAGGAAAAACACTAAGATTAAAACTTAATACTAATTGAGATTAAAGTACAAATTGTGCTGAGAAAAAAATAAAAAAATAAAAAAAGGGGGGAACATGGCAGAAAAAATAGCAAAAATACAATTTGGTCAACAAACAGCATTGTTTAAAATAGAAGACATTGGTTGACATTTTGGGGGTGAGGTAGGTTACATGGAGTTGATTAGGTAGTACTTAGTTTTTATCTTGAACAGGTTGGGAGAGGTACAGTCTTTAACATAATTAGGAAGGTCATTCCACATTCTGGATCCCTTGATTTGTAAAGCATTTCTAATTTGATTTAGTCGTACTGTTGGAATATCAAATAGGTATTTGTTTCTGGTGTGGTGCTCATGGGATCTGTTACAACCTTCTAGGAAGCTTTTAAGGTCAGGATTGACATTACAGTTCAGCGTTTTATATATATATATATATATATATATATATATATATATATATATATATATATATATATATATATATATATATATATATATATATATATATATATATATATACATATGTTTTGTGTTTTTCTTTTTTGAAAGTTTTGTTGAACAAGTTACGTTGTCAGCGATAATTGGCGCAACATATCTATCATATTGTGAGTACATCACACGTGCAGTGAGTCAGATTACAAGTGTGTGATTCATTCATCATTGTGCAGTGATATACGGGGAATTATACCAGTGTTATTGACGCCCTGACCCCCGCCCCCACCCAGCGCCCAGGTCGGGAAGTGCCTGCTCTCCCCATCCTTCCCCACCCCACCACGTCGCCTCCCCACCCACGAGGCCACCTTGCCACCCGCCCATAGAACCCGGGAGGCTCCCATGTGTGTCTACAAAAACCCACCCACCCAATGTATACCCACATATTGTGTAGTGGGTGTATACCCACACTTCGTATAGAGGTGGTATATGTATTACCACTCATCTGAGTAGTAAGTGCCACGGCCAGCTGACTATCCCCCCCAGCCCACAACCGCCGCCCACCCTCCAGTCTCCACCCGCCGTCCACCTTCCCGCCCAGCGCCCGCCCATGTCACAGCTCTCAACAGACAGCCAGGCTTCTCCAAGCCAGGATGAGCCATCAAGCAAGGGTAGACAAGGCAGATGTCAGACGTGTGACCGGGTATGCTATATCCGGTTGAGTGACGATAATGTGCGCATTCATTACCACAACGGAGCCAGGTGTTTGGGTTCTGGGCGCCCTCCCAGGGAGAACACCAATCAACAGCCTACACCGGCCGTAAGGCAAAACACCTCCCAGACCTTCATTCCCACAGAAAACTTATTAGAAGCTATCAAAGCAACTTCAGCCAGAACCTTGCAACACATCCCTAAAGCAGCCCGCCCCCATGCAGCAGCCAAATTATCTGCCCTCCTGAGAAAGGTCAACGACTCTCCTGGAACGACCCAAACATGGCACAACCTCCTAATGTTTGGCAACATATGTCTAGCCACTCCTGCAAGGAGAGACAAAACCTTAGCTGCCTCAGTCATCAAAGCTATAAATGATTTTCCCAGGGAGGACAACCAGGTGCGCCTTCCCACTCGCGCGAGAAACACCCACGGCAGGAAGAGCAACAGTGCCATATCCGAGACATCAAAAATCAGAACATCAGTCACCAAGAAAATAGAAGAAGGAAACACTATTGGCGCAATAAGAGTCTGTTACGGCCCTCTCGGGACGCAACGGGGTTCTTACTCTGATGTTGTTAGAGGAAGTTGTATCCGACCCCAAGCCAGTAGTGGCTTTCAAGGGATGTGATCTGTGACGCAAGAAACTTAAAGGGGGAAGGGAAAGAAAGTTAAGAACTTAAGACTATAATTGTCACCATCACCAAATAAATAATATATATAAAAGAGTGCACAGGGGGAGGGGTATTAACACTGTACAGAGGAAATACACAATTGTCTTCTGTTGAAGACTCTGGACACAGGCTCTCGGTGCTAAATCCTCGGTGCTTCTTCGTGGCCTCACAACGAATCCTCTGGGAAGCTGAGCCTACCCTGGCCACAGGTCAGCCAAAACACAGGTCCACTGGGGGCACCGCCGTGGAGGCCGTCAACCACACGTCCAGCAGGTCTGCTGGCAGGTTCCAGATCAGCAAGGCTGTTCAGGCCACTCCACGGGCGATATTAGGGTAACGCCCTAGACAGGAGCCTCGTGTGATACCACAAATCACTCTCCTGTCATCAATACCCCAGTTGATAATCGTCTCCAGCAGTCGGTCCCGGGTAATCCTTCTACTGCCACTCCACTGGCAGGGTAACACCACAGTGTTCTTCCGGGGGACGACTTCACAGCTGCTGCAGCAAAGCACAAGGTATGGAGACGGCTGCCTTGGGTAGACTGACTCAACTTCCATCACAGCAGTCCCAGATCGACTCTGTAAACAGACACGTCATCAATAACTGGGACACACTAAGGCACCTCACTTACAGGCTCAGACACAAACGCCCACCTATCCACTCCATAGATGGCGCTGGTGTCTGAGCACCACCTCGCCAGAGGTCAGCAGCGGCTGTGTTGAGCGCTGAACCAGACTGGAAACTGGCCCCCGAGGCCAGTACACGTCGTCCTCACCAGGTGTCGTCGTCCGTTTGGAGGGGGTTTCGGGAGCTGACCCACAGATGGCGCGGTCGTCACTGCTCCGGGCTCGGACGCTGGATCCGGGTTCGTAACACCTCCCCACCAAAAAGAATTTGGTTTGGGGTTCTATAAAAAGAACACAAACCAAATTAGTACGGCGACACAACTCCAAATGGACTTACTTATACTGAAAACTGGAACGGCGAGGCTGTCTCGTCCACAGAACTGTACTACTGGGGAACTCTCGCACAAAGGAAACTTGCAGATGTACGGCAATGACCTGCCTGATGTACTTCTCCACACCTCCACCGAGATGTTAATCCGGAGCATAATCTCACACCTCTCGAGTAAGGATCGGTGTGGACACGATCTGGGGCGACTCGACACTTCCCTGTGTCGTGGCACCGATGATGGCTGGTCACAGACGGCATTTCTGGTGCCGGTCCGGTAGTCCTTCAGGGAGACAGGAACCTGGAATACAGGGGTCTGATAATTCAGAGTGACAGCGACAGTGGGCAAGGCAGTACTTACTACATACTCGTCTACTAGGCCCACACCTAGTTCCAACAGGGCTGCTTGCACACCGAAGATGGCATTCGCTCTGCCACCGTCAGGTCGACCAACGTTCCGCATAACGCTGCATTGAGGCTCAGCTATCACGCGAGGGGTGTCAACCTGTCGGAAACAGTCACTCATATTATCACATCTCGTACCTCCTGTATCTACCATCACTTTCCAGGTCCCTCCTTTGCCTGCAACATTTGCAGTGCAAATCTCCAATCCCTGGGAACTCTTCACGATGTTCAAGGGAGCCATCATCCTTCGGGTCGTCCACTGATCCTTACCGAGAACACACACGAGAATAAAACAAAATACTGCTAGGAAACATTTGGTCACCTGAGGGATTAGCTTCCTGAGCCTGTCATGTCCATAGCCGGCTATATCCACTAGCCTGGTTTGGACCGAAGAGGGCACTAGACCTTTTGAACACACCTCACATACCTCTGACGTCTGGGGAATCTCTGGCTGGTTTAATACACGCTGTAACTTGCCATACCGCAAGCACACATCCGCCTTCGCTCCAGACTCGTTGGTATTCGTGGGTGCCTGCACACAAGACCTCTCTTCATGCTCAGTTACCTCTGCCATTGTAACCACATGTTCCTTGTCGGGAGAGGAATCAGGAGACACTGCTAGAATACTGTCGATCTGCGGGTGAGAGGACAAATTAAACTTACTCAAATCCGGGTCTGTCTTTACCTGGACATTACCATTGCCTGCCGTTACCTCCGACCTTGCTGTTTCGGTAGACCCGTCCGCGACCTTGGGAAGATTGTTGCTCCAACCTGTCACCAAGTCGTTGGCTAGTACCACGTCAATCCCAGCCACAGGGAGGGTATCGACTACTGCCAACTCACATGTGCCACTGAAGTAAGGCGAGTTGAGATGCACCGGCACTAAGGGGACGATATACTGCGTTCTCGGAAACCCAACCAGGACAACCTCTGGTCTCCCATCCACACTTACTCGCTCGGGTAACGAGTTCTTCACGATCAGGGACTGGGCTGCTCCACTATCTCTGAGCACTACTACAGATCTACCAGTATGATCACTCGTTACATACCCGCTTGAAGTGTGAGGGGCGAACAAACTTGATCCTTCCTGTGTCGTCGTCGACTGGTTTCCTGTTGGTGATGTAACACAGCTCATCATCATCACTTCCCTATGTGCGCCACCACCTCTTCTGCCTCGGCACATAGCAGCTACATGCCGTTTCTGCCCACAAGTCCAGCACACCATATTCCTCCTCGGGCTCCGGTGTTTCGGACTGCTAGGACTTGTTCTTCGAGGGCTACTTGGGGGCGTCTTCTTAGCACTTTGTGGGACGGGTCTTTCCTCTTCGTCATGAGGTCTGTCAAACCGGTGCTGGTAATTCCTTGGGACGTACTTAGCAGACGGCCTATGAGTCAGGATGTACTCTTCAGCCATGGTGGCTGCCGCACTCAAGGTCTCTACCTGCTGTTCCCTCTAAGTACGTCTTCAGGTCTCCAGACAAACAATCCTTGAAGTCCTCTAGCAGTATAAGCTGCTCGAGGTCTTCTTTGGTCTCCACCTTCCGAGAGGCACACCATTCCTGAAAAAGTCGCTCCTTGATGGTGGCGAATTCGGTGAAAGTGTGCTCTTGAGGTCTTCTTCAGGTTTCTGAACTTTTGCCTGTAAGCCTCAGGTACCAATTGGTACGCCATGAGCACAACCTTCTTCACCTTGTCGTAATCGCCGGAGTCGTCAAGGGATAACGTAGAGTAGGCGATTTGGGCCTTCCCAGTCAAGACTGACTGTATCATGATGGCCCAATTCTCCCTTGGCCACTCCAAAGAGGCAGCGACTTTCTCGACGGCTGCAAAGAACTTCGAGACTTCCCTCTCATTGAATTTGGGGACCATTTTGATGTTTCTTACCGGATCGAAACCGCTGGTGTCCGTTGTTGGCCTCCGACCACCGCCTAATCGTAATACTTCTAGTTCATGTTGTCTCTGTCTTTCGTTTTCTTCTCTCTCTCGCTGTTCTCTTTCTCGTTTCTCTTCTCTCTCTCGCTCTTCTCTTTCTCTTTTCTCTTCTCTTTCTCGCTCTTCCCTTTCTCTTTCTCGTTCTTCTCTCTCTCGTTTCTCTTCTCTTTCTCGTTCTTCTCTTCTTTCTTCTCTTTCTAATTCCAAACGCCTCATCGCCAATTCTTTTTCTTTCATCTCCATTTCTTTATCTTTTAATTCACGTTCTATTTCTAACTTCTTCCATTCAATTTCTCGATTAATTTCCAAGGCACGCATCTTGACAGTTAACAAGCTTATATTCAGCTCACCTGCATCACTGTCAATGTCACTACCTTTATCTTCCTTTTCCGAGGAAGCTATTACTTCACTTTCCTTTGTACTAGGAGTCTCGCCTTCCTGTTTCTCTTCTGCCTTCAAGTGCCGGTGAACCTTGGACAAGATCTCCACACGGGAATCACTGGCACGGATCTTGATCTCCAGGTAGGCGCTCACTAGTACAAGTTCCGGTTTGCTCAGATATTTTAATCTGGCAAGACAGTCCACTCTGTTCAGAAAAGCCTGAACATCGTCCAGATCATCGATGGTAGCTTTTTCTGCCATTGTCACAGATGGAACATTCTACTAGCACTTAACACACCGTTTACACGTTAGCACTTAACGCACCGAGCACTGTTCTACGTCAATATTGCACTTTATCGCACCTGGCGCCTCACTTGCCAATATTGCACGTAATTACTTCGGGCACTGCACTACGCAATATCGCACTTAATCACAGCGAACCCTTCGCTCTACAATATTGCACTGAATCACTGAGCACCGCACTACTCAATATTGCACTTAATCGCTTAATCACAGCGAACACCGCACTGCACAATATCGCACTTAGTCACTCTTGAGCACCGCACAGGACGTATAACGTCACAATCGTCACACACAGGGGGAATTATATACAGGGATTACGCCACTTCACCACCCCTGTCAAACATACTTAACAAGGGGTCGAATCCCGCTGGGGATGCCAATTATGTTACGGCCCTCTCGGGACGCAACGGGGTTCTTACTCTGATGTTGTTAGAGGAAGTTGTATCCGACCCCAAGCCAGTAGTGGCTTTCAAGGGATGTGATCCGTGACGCAAGAAACTTAAAGGGGGAAGGGAAAGAAAGTCAAGAACTTAAGACTATAATTGTCACCATCACCAAATAAATAATATATATAAAAGAGTGCACAGGGGGAGGGATATTAACACTGTACAGAGGAAATACACAATTGTCTTCTGTTGAAGACTCTGGACACAGGCTCTCGGTGCTAAATCCTCGGTGCTTCTTCGTGGCCTCACAACGAATCCTCTGGGAAGCTGAGCCTACCCTGGCCACAGGTCAGCCAAAACACAGGTCCACTGGGGGCACCGCCGTGGAGGCCGTCAACCACACGTCCAGCAGGTCTGCTGGCAGGTTCCGGATCAGCAAGGCTGGTCAGGCCACTCCACGGGCGATATTAGGGTAACGCCCTAGACAGGAGCCTCGTGTGATACCACAAATCACTCTCCTGTCATCAATACCCCAGTGGATAATCGTCTCCAGCAGTCGGTCCCGGGTAATCCTTCTACTGCCACTCCACTGGCAGGGTAACACCACAGTGTTCTTCCGGGGGACGACTTCACAGCTGCTGCAGCAAAGCACAAGGTATGGAGACGGCTGCCTTGGGTAGACTGACTCAACTTCCATCACAGCAGTCCCAGATCGACTCTGTAAACAGACACGTCATCAATAACTGGGACACACTAAGGCACCTCACTTACAGGCTCAGACACAAACGCCCACCTATCCACTCCATAAATGGCGCTGGTGTCTGAGCACCACCTCGCCAGAGGTCAGCAGCGGCTGTGTTGAGCGCTGAACCAGACTGGAAACTGGCCCCCGAGGCCAGTACACGTCGTCCTCACCAGGTGTCGTCGTCCGTTTGGAGGGGGTTTCGGGAGCTGACCCACAGATGGCGCGGTCGTCACTGCTCCGGGCTCGGACGCTGGATCCGGGTTCGTAACAGAGTCATCACCAGTGAGGACTCAATTGCCGACAGAGATGCCGCAACAGCTCAAACCCTAAGGGAGAAACACCCACCCAGAGCTCCGCGTGAGGACGACATTGTACAAGTGGGGGTTACCGGAGCAGAACCTCTCTGGGTGGCTGAATCTGTGGTCCATAAAGCAGCCATGTCCTTCCCAACAGGATCAGCAGGTGGGTTCACAGGACTAAAACCCAACCACCTCAAGCAAATGCTCAACCCTGCACTGGGTGACATTGCCAAGAACCTCTTGGTGGAACTAACCAGATTAACCAACACATGTCTAGCTGGCAACATACCAGCGTCCATAAGACCTATCTTTTTTGGAGTATCTCTCTGTGCTCTAAAGAAAAAGGATGGAGGGATCAGGCCAATAGCTGTGGGCAATTCTCTCCGGCGTCTCGTCGCAAAGGCAGCTGCAAGAACAGTTAGTGATGCAGCGGCCAACATGCTGAAGCCAAAACAGCTCGGGTTCGGCATTCCACAAGGGTGTGAGGCGGCAGCCCATGCAGCTCGAGCCTTCATCGCCAACATCACAGACGAAAAGGCCCTTATCCAGCTAGATTTCAAAAATGCCTTCAATTTGGTGCGGAGGGATGCTGTACTCCGTGCGGTTCATAGTCATTTCCCTTCCCTCTACCCTTTTGTACATTCATGCTACAGTATGGACCTTAAGCTACTTTTTGGCGAACATGAAATTGACTCGCGAGAAGGCGTCCAACAGGGTGACCCCCTTGCTCCTCTCCTTTTCTGCTTAGCCATCAAACAAGTCACAGAGGTCCTGTCCAGCGAGCTTAACATCTGGTTCTTGGATGATGGTACCCTAGCTGGTTCCCAAGACTCCCTCCTGGAGGACATCAGAAAATTCCAGGAGCAAAGTGCAGTTTTAGGCCTCACCCTGAACCCTTCTAAATGTGAAATAATATGTTCCAACCAGGGCATCGTAGAGGGAATAGAGGGTCTTCTGCCAAATATCCATAAAACTAAACCTGAAGACAGCACACTCCTAGGAGCTCCCCTGGGGTTGAAAGCCATCGATGAGGTCCTTGATAAGAAAATCGCCGACCTTAAGAGGATGGATGGGAGGATTGAGGATATTGATGCTCATGATGCACTCTACCTCATCACCAGATGTCTGTCCCTCCCCAGGTTAACCTACTTTCTGAGGTGTTCACCATCTTACAGCAGCCAAAAACTAAGTGAGTATGACCGGTTACTGAAATCAATGCTAGAAAAAGCCATTAACCTCACTCTTGATGACCTACAGTGGAAACAAGCCTCTCTTCCCGTAAGACTTGGGGGCCTCGCAGTTCGAACAGCAACACAAATAGCTGTTCCAGCCTTCCTGTCCTCCTTATCAGCATCCGACGACCTTGTGAAGGAAATTCTACCTGCCCACTTACATCAGCTGGCAGGTGTACATGATCCCAATTTTACACGCTGTGCCACAGAGTGGGCCTCTCGTGCAGGCCCATCACCTCAACCACCATCCCCAAAAGCCCACAAGCAATCCAGCTAGGATGACCCCATTGTAGACCAAGTTGCTGCAGAGTGCCTGGGTGCTGCAACAACACAACACGACATTGCTCGCCTCACAGCAGTAGCAGCCCCACATGCAGGGGATTTCCTGTTAGCAACCCCAATGTCGGCAACTGGCACGCGTCTCACACCACAGGCCCTCCGAATTGCTGTGGCCCTTCGCCTTGCTACCCCAATCCACACCAGATATAGGTGTATTTGCGGCGAGGTGGTGGCTGACAGGTACGGCCACCATGGCCTACTCTGTCAAAGCACAGAGGGATGGCACTCGAGGCACAGTGAAGTTAACGACATCATCAAGAGGAGCTTCACCACAGCTGGATGCCCAGCTGAAAGAGAGCCCCATTATCTAACGCCCCGTAACTCTGATGCTCTTATTGGTCGCCCGGATGGTATCACAGTGAACCCCTGGAAGAATGGCAAGCAGTTGGTATGGGACTACACGTGCGTATCAACCCTGGCTAACACCTACATTGACCTCAGTGTTGCACAACCAGGTGGCGCTGCCACCCACAGGGAAGCAGCCAAATCCCGTAAGTATAGAGAACTGGATCACCACTACAATTTTGTCCCCATTGCTTCTGAGACACTCGGCGCCTGGGGTAAAAGTGCTACCAGTTTTTTAAAGGAACTGGGTTCTAGGCTTATTGAAACAACAAGGGACCCTAGAGCTGCCAGCTTTCTTTTCCAGCGCCTCAGCGTGGCGATACAGAGGGGAAATGCGCACTGCATCCAGGCTTCCTGCCCGTCATCTGAGGAGCTGGAGGAACTCGACAACCTATGATAACCATCTTTGTAACCTATATGTAACTCCTTTTTTGTAACAAAGTTCAAATAAAGCAAATATATATGTGTACATACAAAAGAATGGGGGTGGTAGGAGAAGATAATATTGGTGTTCAGTGAGAAACCACAAGGTTTCCTCTGAATACTTTTTATTTTCTTCTCCGAGGCTATGGGTCCCCACATTGGCACCAGAGGTGGTACCCTCACAAATTTATATATATATATATATATATATATATTTCAAATAAATAAGTTCAAATAAAGCAAATATATATGTGTACATACAAAAGAATGGGGGTGGTAGGAGAAGATAATATTGGTGTTCAGTGAGAAACCACAAGGTTTCCTCTGAATACTTTTTATTTTCTTCTCCGAGGCTATGGGTCCCCACATTGGCACCAGAGGTGGTACCCTCACAAATTTATATATATATATATATATATATATATATATATATATATATATATATATATATATATATATATATATATATATATATATATATATATATATATATGAGAAGAAAATATCAAAGTGTTCAGTGAGGATCCACAAGGTCTTCTCTGAGTACTCTTTATTTTCTTCTCCGAGGCTATGGGTCCCTACACTTGCACCAGAGGTGGTACCCCTTCTAGGTTTTTAGATATATATATATATATATATATATATATATATATATATATATATATATATATATATATATATATATATATATATATATACATACATATATATATATTTATATATATATATATATATATATATATATATATATATATATATATATATATATATATATATATATATATATATATATATGTGTGTGTGTGTGTGTGTGTGTGTGTGTGTATCACGAAAATAAACACGTGATTAAAAATGTGACAATGTCAGACCACGGAGGAAAAATGAAACAGGAATTTCCTTAAGTACTTTCGTATATTAATACATCTTCAGAAGGAGTGGTCTGACATTGTCATATATATATATATATATATATATATATATATATATATATATATATATATATATATATATATATATATATATATATATATATATATAAAATGCACATGACAGGATGTGCAGTGACTTAATATCTAACATATTCTGAGATTTGAGTGAGGGTACTGAGTGATGTCTGGGGCCATAGTTAGATATAGTCCAAATAGCAGCTTTGTGTTGAGTAATTAGAGGACGTAATTGATTTTGGGTAGTAGAACCCCAAGCACAAATACCATAGTTGAGATAAGGATAGATGAGAGAGTAATAGAGTGTCACCAGGGCAGGGCGAGGTACATAATATCTGATCTTAAAAATAATGCCAACAGTTTTTGAAACTTTTTTTTATATATTTAGAACGTGTCCCTGGAAATTCAGCTTTTGGTCATTGAGATCGTCATCAATACCATCTACTTTGTTACAAATTTGGGTATTTTTTCTTGACATTTATTTGATTTGAGGATTTATTGCCAAACAAAATATAGAAAGTTTTGTCAATATTAAGGGTGAGCTTGTTGGCAGTTAGCCAGTGATGGGCTTTATTTAGCTCATTATTCACTGTCACATTTAGAGCAAGGGGGTCAGGACTGGAGTAAATGAAGGTCGTGTCGTCAACAAATAGAATTGGTTTGAGATGTTGGGAGGCATTTGGAAGGTCATTAATGAAGATGAGAAAGAGGAGAGGGCCACGTATGCTGCCCTGGGAACACCAATGTTGATGGGTAGGGTGGGAGAAACTGAATTATTCACAGAAACATACTGGAGCCTCTCAGTAAGGTAAGACTTAAGGTATTGCAGGGAGTGACCTCTGACTCCATAATGCTGTAATTTAAAAAGAAGGTTTTGGTGGCTGACAGTATCAAAAGCTTTACGCTGGTCTACAAATAACCCAATAGGGAACTCATTTTTATAAAGAGCTGCATGTATCAAGTTAATCATACTAATATGTGCAACATTAGTGTTTTTTGGGGTTTGAAGCCATATTGACTAGAGCTAAGTATATTGAGTTTGGCTAGATAAGAGTAAAGCTGCTTGTAGATTACTTTTTCAAATATTTTTGACAAGTTTAGCAGAACTGATATAGGTCTGAAGGCGCTGACATCAGTGGGATCACCACATTTAGAACAGGGGTTACTCTCGCTTTTTTTTTTAGAATATCTGGAAAGGTTTGGAGTTCAAGTGACTTACTGAAGAGCAATGCAATGGCAGGAGCTAAAGATCTGGAGGCCTTTTATCTAAATTAGAGTTGGTATCTCCTCAAGGGCACTAGACTTGGTTTTAAGGGAAAGGATTATGTCAGTAACATCAGTGAAATTAGTAGGCATGAGGTACAGAGACTGTAGATAGTTACCTGTACGATAGTCCTGAATATTAGTACAGGTTGATGGAATATCATTTGCAAGGGAAGACCCAATGGAAGAGAAGAACCTATTGAACTCAAAAGCAGTATCAGAGGTTGAAAGCAGACAATCGTTATTTGACAGAAGTATTGGTTTGTTATTTAAAATCTTCTTTGATTCCAATATTTGTCAAACTGTGCTCCATGTTTTCTTAATTTTGCCCTTTGTGTGTGTAAATTTATCTTCGAAAGTATTTAATTTTGGCTCTTCTAATTATTTTAGATAGCAATGATGAGTAATTCTTTAAAAATTCTTTAAATTCGTTAGGGGAGTGACCCGGTCCCTTTATTTGCATAGAATGTTTACACAGATTAAGTTTGACTCTGGGGATATCATACAGATATATATGTCTGGTGTGGTGATTATGTGTTCTGTTACATCTGTCCAGGAAAAGTTTCAGAACAGGGTTTGCACTTAAGAAAAGGGTTTTGAAATGTAATTGGCACAAGAGAATGCGTGGAGTGAATTTATGTTAGCATGTTTTGGGATTTAAACAGGGAGGTTGTGTGTTGTCTGAAAGCAGAGTTTGTTATTGTTCTAATAGCATATTTTTGCTGGGTGATGATGTGCTTGAGGTAATTTGCAGAGGTTGAACCCCCATGCACAGATTCCATATGTAAGATAGGGGTAGATTAGTGCATAATATAGAGAGAGGGGAGCAAAGTAAGGTACATAATATTTGATTTTAGAGAGTACACCAACTGTTTTAGAGACTTTCTGAGTTATGTGTTGTATGTGTCTCTTGTCTAAGTATAGGCCTAGGAACTTCCCATCAATTTTATTGCTGATGTTAAAATTGTCTATCTGAAGCTGAATTGCATTTATTGATTTGCTTCCAAATAAGATGTAGTAGGTATTTTCTATATTTAATGTGAGTTTGTTGATTAACATCCATAAGTGGACTTTTTTTTTAATTCATTGTTTACAACATTATTTAATATGAGTGGGTTGGGGTCAGAGTAGATGAGGGTAGTATCGTCAGCAAACAATATAGGTTTAAGGACGTTAGAGAGATTAGGCAGATCATTGATGTATATAAGAAATAGAAGGGGGTCCTAGGATGTTGCCATGTGGCACCCCTACGGTTAGTGGTAGAGTAGGAGAGGTTATATCATTGATGGCTACATATTGGTGTCTGTCACTAAGATAGGATCGGATATAGTTCAGGGCATGGCCTCGGATTCCATAATGATGGAGTTTAAGAAAGAGGTAGTTATGGTTAACAGTATCAAAAGCCTTTCTAATGTCAATGAAAAGTTCAATCGGAAACTCACTTTTGTCAAGGGCTGAGTAGATTAAGTCAAGCAGACTAACAATTGCATCATTGGTACTCTTTTCGGAGCAGAAGCCAAACTGACAGGGACTTAGTATATTGAATTTTACGAGATAGGAATAGAGCTGTTTGTAAATAATTTTTTCAAATATTTTTGATAACATAGGTAGATTTGATATGGGTCTGTAATTATTTATGTCTGCCGTGTTACCTCCTTTATGAACCCTTGCTTTTTTAAGGATATCAGGGAAGATATGACACTCTAGAGATTTATTGAACAGCAAAGCTATAGGTGGTGTAAGGGCTTGGGAGGCATTCTTGTATACCATGGATTGTATTTCACTAATGTTCCCAGCTTTGGTTTTTAGTGAGTGAATGTTGGACACAACACTTGTAAGGCTGACCGGAGAGAGAAGAGAGTTTGGGTAGCTGCCTGAAAGATATGTGGTAAAATGTGTCTGAGTCTGTGGGATTTTTCGGGCAAGGTTAGCACCAATCGATGAAAAGAAGCTATTAAATTCAGTTGCTGTTTCAAGAACTGTTGCAGGTGTATGACCGTCCTTGGAGATTTTATCTAGTTATGAAAATGTTGTTTAGCTCCTAGGATGTAAGAGATAGCTCTCCATGTGCTTTTCATGTTGCCTTTTACTTCTTTGAATCTATTCTCGTAATAGGAAAGTTTGGCTCCTGTTATTATACTGGTAAGCAATGGCTAGTACCTCTTAACTACATCCTTGTCAACTAGGCCAAACCTAAGTTTTTTCATATTCATATTTCTTGTTGATTGCTTTGAGTATGCCATTAGTGAGGCAGGGATTATTTAACATTTTGCCAGTTACTTGCTTGGTGAGGAGAGGACAATAAGTATTGTAAAGATTAGAATTTTGGAAACTAAGAATTTAGTTAATGAATTTATATCCTGTGTATTATTAAATTTAGATTCCCAGTGTATATTGGGAAGGGCATTTGTGAGATTGCCTATTGCTGCTTCACTGTGGAACCTAAAAGTAATTTTCTTGTTAGCTTTTTATGGCAATACCAGGAAGGTAGGATAATGGTCAGTTGTTCTTTCAGTGGTTATACCTGATGTAAGGGGAGCTCTTATGTTGGTCCATAAATGATCCAGGGTAGTAGCGGAAGTGTGAGTGAATCGGATGAGCTTGGTGATTGCAGGGATGAGCATACAGGAGTTCATATTGTTAAGGAAATAGTCGACTTGAGGGGATATTTTGTTGCCTCTAGGTCGATATTGAAGCCAGAACGATGTGATTTTTGTTGAGGTTATTGTTTATGATAAGATTCCTCAAGTTATCTGAGAATGCAGCTATGTTACCATTGGGAAATCCATAGATGGCTTCAATAGTCAAGGCAGATTTATGGGATTTAATTGAAAATTGAGTAAAAGTATTTTCACAGTTGTCATCTCTATCACTAATGACTCTGTTGCAGATGAAGGTATCTTGGTAGTATATAGCAGTGCACATCTTTTTTGTTAGGCCTACAGTTGTGAATGGCTCTATACAAGCTAAGTTGAAAAGTTGGGTCAGGTCTTTACTTAGCCAGGTGTCTGTTAAAATAATGAACGATAGTTTAGTACCTAGGGCTGAGAGTAGTGCATTTATATCATCAAAATGTTTACCAAGTGATCTGACATTTTTGTTGAAAACTGATAAGCAAGTTTTATTTTGTAGTTTGTTTTTTGCCTGGTGTGCTGTGTAATACCTGCAATAGTGATGATCAGTGTTTTGGTTATTTTATCTATGAGACAGTAGATTTTGTTCAGGAACAATATCAGCTTGCATGTGGATGCAATGGAGTCAAGGTACAATAAGGAAAGCAAGTACAGTGCAGTAAAATACTAAATCTGCTAAAAATATAAAATAATTATGGTAAGAGTGAAAAAAAGAGAAAAATATGCGAATACATATATCACAGAAACAAATAATATAAAATGAAGATCACTGAAATAAGACAGTAATAGCAAATAACAATTGCTGATTCTATAAAACAATAACTTACTTTAATAATAATTACACTATAGTTACTTACTAAAGTTACACTAAAACAAAAAATTAAATAAAAACAAACTATAATTTTACCATCTCGCACGAAACAATGTTTAATTGCCATGACATTTTTACAGATTTCATGCAGTTTAAATAAGAGATTTTGTCTGAACTTGGTCAGACAAACAGTGGGTTTACTAGAGACTGCAGCTCTGATAAGGTCTGACTTGCGGGAGCAGCTATCTAATTTCACATAAATTTTTTTGTTGTTCGTACCAAATGGTTTGGTACCCATTCTATAAGCTGATTTGATGTCTCCTGCTTGAACTGAGTAATTTATCTTATTACACACTTCCTGGATCACGATGGCACCACAGTCTTCTCCGTTAGTTTCTTGGGAAAAATCACGTGATGAGATAATGATAGAATCAAGGAGCTTATGGTGGTCTGATTCGTCTTGGGTAACAGTGTGTTGCTGTTGTAGGGTGTTAAGATGGTGTTCAAACTTTTGTAACATTTCTTCCTGTTTCTTAGTGGTTTCTACTGGTGTAAGGTTAGTAACTGAGTTTTTAAGAGAACTTAAATCCTGCTCGAGGAGGCCGACTCTGGTAGACAGATCTTGGTTATTCTTGAGCATGGTTTTAGCTTCAACTCGTAGGTTCATTATTATGGCTGACTGCTCTTCAATTAAAGACATTTGGTCGTCAGGTAACTGGGTTAATAACTTGAGCCATGGGTTATCAGCGCAGCGCTTGAAGTTGGAACAAGGGACGGCAGCGCGTTTAAGTTGCTACATAAGGTTACATAATCGTTGCATGGGCCTGTGTCTATGACGGCGTTCCACCCAGCGGAGATGATTTGTTGTTACTGTCGAGGGGAGAGTCGGAACCCCTCCCCCCGGCGGCCCCTGCGGGGGAGACCGCCGCACTCTTCCTGTTGCTAGCCTGGCTAGTTGGATTATTCCTGATAGGTGTACTATCTTTGTTAGTGGCCTTACTTCCCCCTCCCAAAACCACTACTATAATAAATTCCTGTGTAATCTGCCAGAGGTATGAAGCTCGGGTGTGTCCTTATCCTGAATCTCCACCACTCCCTAGAGAACGAGTGGTCCACCTTCATCCTTTCGATACCACTGGGGACCTTTTGAGACCTACGCAGGACCAATAACCCTCACAGGCACCAGGGACAAATGTAATAGTTAAGCGGGGGAGAGAAACCAACGTGTGCTCCACGTGGCTTTATATCCAACAACAACAACACAACATGATATCACTGGTATACATTACACGACTTACTATTTATAATGTTTATAAACAAAAGAGCATCTGTTCAAAACGTGCTACACCTAACCTATGTACTACTTAATCCTACACAATACCTCAATCCTAACATTCCTACCCTTTAAAACAAAATCAAAATCAGTCTGTTTATTCAGAAAAAAGTACATATATAGAAGATGAGTAACAAACATAATGTTGGATTCATAGATAGAGCTAGTATATATAATACCTAAAGCCACTAATACGCACAACGTTTTGGGCAAGAAAAACACTTAGACTAAAGCTTAATTCTAATTGAGATTAAAGCATAAATTGTGTAGAAAAAGGGGGAAAAAAGGGGGGGGAGGGTTTGCAAGAAATCAGCAATTTTACAACTTGGTCAACAAACAGGTTTCTTGGTTTAAAAATAGCAAGACATGGGTTGACATTTAGGACGTAAGGAAGGTTACATGGAGGTTTATAAGGTAGAACTTAGTTTTCTTCTTAAACTGCTTGACATGAATGGAAAGGTCATTCCACATTCTGGGTCCCTTGATTTGTAGAGCATTTCTAGTGTGGTTAAGGCACACTCTTGGAATATCAAATAGGTATTTGTTCCTGGTGAGGTGTCCATGGGTTCTGTTACAACCTTCTAGAAAGCGTTTAAGGTCAGAATTGACATTACAGTTCAGAGTTTTAAATATATCGAGTATATATCGAGGTAATCCACGACTAACAACTACGTCTGACCAGCCCTAGTAGTCTAACATCCAACATTAATAGCCGCCCTACCTAAGCTACAATTCACGACTAGAATTTGAGAAAAGCTCCGTTGCTAAAGCTTAACCCCTCTATGATGAAGACTCAGTAATGCTCTAGGTGACTTGATTCACCGTCCACCACCTTCACGTCTAAATCTAGAACTCGAGGCAATTCCAAATACCTCAGAATTGTATCAGTAAGCGTCCTTCACTGATAATTTCCCAGACAACCTGCCAAACAAATTGCTGTACAACCTATAACTGGGTTGTACACCCATGGAACTATGCAGAGAAACGAGAATTAATTTCCGTCCATAGCTCCAGAGCGGAAGCGCATAGCCTAAACTCTCGTTGTTTTCCGTATGACGCGCCTTAACTAATATACTTAAAATACGTGTGGCTCCGAGCAATGAAAATGCGAGCCCGCTTAAACAAATAAACAACGATGGGGCCAACCGAACGGCCAGGCGTGCAAGACTCCAATAAAGTGTAAACACACTCACAATTTATTGGACCACCGCTAGCACCATTGTAACACCTCTATATACATAAACTAAAAATAATACATTAAAAGCAAACTGGAGTTT
This sequence comes from Procambarus clarkii, assembly GCF_040958095.1. NCBI lineage: Eukaryota > Metazoa > Arthropoda > Malacostraca > Decapoda > Cambaridae > Procambarus > Procambarus clarkii. The sequence continues at coordinate 4,544,320 of NC_091190.1, forward strand.
TCCATCACCTGTATTATTTTGGTAATTGGGAGATCACGCTAGACAACAAACCACATTTGATTACCTTTTATCTCTTTGTTGGGGATAGTTTCCCTGGGAGCTGGGCCTTATCTAATTCCCACTAGTTGGTTACTCCATTACCTTAATCAATGAACCTACAGAGCAAGCACCAATTGATACTCAGTACATACTTATGTAACATAGCTCTGAGCAAATACAACTGAATATAAATCGAAGACTGAATTCTGTTCAATTATTATTAACTGAGAATTTTCTATTGGCCTCAATGGATGGTTAGTGACCAGTAGCCTGAGTAGTTGCAAGTCACAGTGACCAATGCCACTGATTCCACTGTAGTTCCGGAACCATACTTATATATATATATATATATATATATATATATATATATATATATATATATATATATATATATATATATATATATATATATATATATATATATATAATATATATATATATATATATATATATATATATATATATATATATATATATGTCGTACCTAATAGCCAGAACGCACTTCTCAGCCTACTATTCAAGGCCCGATTTGCCTAATAAGCCAAGTTTTCATGAATTAATGTTTTTTCGTCTACCTAACCTACCTAACCTAACCTAGCTTTTTTTGGCTACCTAACCTAACCTTACCTATAAATATAGGTTAGGTTAGGTTAGGTAGGGTTGGTTAGGTTCGGTCATATATCTACGTTAATTTTAACTCCAATAAACAAGAATTGACCTCATACATAATGAAATGGGTAGCTTTATCATTTCATAAGAAAAAAATTAGAGAAAATATAGTAATTCAGGAAAACTTGGCTTATTAGGCAAATCGGGCCTTGCATAGTAGGCTGAGAAGTGCGTTCTGGCTACTAGGTACGACATGTATATATATATATATATATATATATATATATATATATATATATATATATATATATATATATATGTATATATATATATATATATATATATATATATATATATATATATATATATATATATATATATATATGTATATATATATATATATATATATATATATATATATATATATATATATATATATATATATATATATATATATATATATATATACATGTCGTACCTAGTAGCCAGAACGCACTTCTCGGCCTACTATGCAAGGCCCGATTTGCCTAATAAGCCAAGTTTTCCTGAATTAATATATTTTCTCTAATTTTTTTCTTATGAAATGATAAAGCTATCCATTTTATTATGGATGAGGTCAATTTTTTTTATTGGAGTTAAAATTAACGTAGATATATGACCGAACCTAACCAACCCTACCTAACCTAACCTAACCTATCTTTATAGGTTAGGTTAGGTTAGGTAGCCGAAAAAGTTAGGTTAGGTTAGGTTAGGTAGGTTAGGTAGTCGAAAAACAATTAATTCATGAAAACTTGGCTTATTAGGCAAATCGGGCCTTGCATAGTAGGCTGAGAAGTGCGTTCTGGCTACTAGGTACGACATACATATATATATATATATATATATATATATATATATATATATATATATATATATATATGTCGTACCTAGTAGCCAGAACGCAATTTTCAGCCTACTATGCAAGGCCCGATTTGCCTAATAAGCCAAGTTTTCCTGAATTAATATATTTTCTCAAATTTTTTTCTTATGAAATGATAAAGCTACCCATTTCATTATGTATGAGGAAAATTTTTTTTTATTGGAGTTAAAATTAACGTTGATATATGACCGAACCTAACCAACCCTACCTAACTTAACCTAACCTATCTTTATAGGTTAGGTTAGGTTAGGTAGCCGAAAAAAGTTAGGTTAGGTTAGGTTAGGTAGGTTAGGTAGTCGAAAAAACATTAATTCATGAAAACTTGGCTTATTAGGCAAATCGGGCCATGCATAGTAGGCTGAGAAGTGCGTTCTGGCTACTAGGTACGACATATATATATATATATATATATATATATATATATATATATATATATATATATATATATATATATATATATATACATATATATATATATATATATATATATACATATATATATATAGTCGTGGAAGACGTGGGACGTGGAAGCTTCAACATAGTTTGCATGATCTGCTAGCTTCATCCAGTCCTCGTTTGTCATTTTTGTGGGTAATGGCATTCTACTTTAAAGCTGATAACTCTTGTCGAACTTTAATATAATCAGTTTTCTAAAATCTGGTCTCTTCTCACAGATAGTATTGGTGAGTTTATTTTATTTTATAGATTTGAATTATTTGCCGAAACTAGTTTCCTTTATTAAATACACATTAATAGTTAAAGTTATATAACAAGGATATTTCAGAACCAGTTTGAATTCTTAACCACTTGAAATAGTGCACTTCTCATTTTATATGTATTCAAACTTTGAACATCACTGTTTAGCTTTGGCATATTTAAGATCTCGATTATTATTGATTTGTACAGAAATTATGTCATAAGTTAACAGATGGTACAAATTCCTGTACTTAAAGATAATTTAATAGAAGGTTTAACCTGACGACATTGTTGAGTCATAAGGAATCTTTCTTCTGCAAAGTTGCGTAATACTGTTTCCTGTGGGAATCGAACCCACACTTCTTGGCTGAGAGCACAGATCCTTCTTACTAGGCAACACCGGAAAATGCTCCTGTAATCTATCATCTACGCCTCCATCGGCCATCTTGACAACCTCTTCTCTAAAGTTGAATGCTACAGTACTCCTCAGACTACACCTTTAACACTCTCTTAATCTTCACTGTCTTGTTTCAACGATTCAATACAACTTCAGTACATGCCTTTTGATCTCAAACTTTTTACAAAAATCATCATTTAGTTTTGTCTTTACTAGATTTTTACTAAATGATTACCTTCATCGTGCTTTTCACTCTTTATTTGGTTGCAAACTTTTCAGCCAGTTTATAATTATAGGACTGTTCTAATTTTAGGATTTTTTTTTACAAAGAATTGTTCTATTTTGTTTTATCCAATGTTGATGTTGTTTGGTGCGTCCAGAACTTCAAGGTGACGTGGTGGTGTCGCCAAGTGGACCCGGTACAGGAGACCTACCGGACGGACAGTAGCGGGAACATACAAATTTACAACTTGCAGCCTGTGCCGGCACCACTGGCTGCACAAAACCTAACAGGAGGAGGCTGTTTCGGCAAGGGTCCAGGTAACTCCTTTGTAAATCTTTATCCAGGTCGATTCTGAGAGTGAACAGTGGTGCATTTTTTCTGTTCTGTGTATGTTTAATTTTTTTACGTTAGCTAACACTAGATAAAAATTTAGACATGACGAATGTTATAAGAAAAACTTTTACTTATCACAAGTATATTGGTGTTTTGTATTTTAATATTAGATTGTAGAAGCATACATATTATATAATATTATATAATATTACATAATACATTTCACAAGATACTGACATGTTAGATGTATTTTATGTGTGTATAATCTATATTCTTTCTATATCAATGTATATAAGTCCAATAATGCGTATTCCTGACACCTGATAAACTTCCTGGTCACACACTTAATCTGTGCAAAACATAAATTTTTATATATATGGTCTTATTTCCACAATAATTATAATAATAGTTTGTATTAAAAACTATACAGAACACTGTACAGTGTAGTATAGTTGCCATATAAAGTACACCTTTAATAGAGCTAAGCGCTAATGTCGATGAGTATTCCAGTTCAAAGACCGACTTTGAAACCTTCCAGCAATGTTCTTATGTTCACAATATATTCCTAATTGCCTGACTTTACAGTACATATTTGTGGGTAAAGAAACTGTCCTGATTTCACTCTACAATATAACCTGTACTATATATCCTATGTTTCGTTGATAAGAGAATGGGCCTTATATATTCCACCAGGCACTCTGCAGTACAGTGGGGGAAGCATGACCCTATTGACCTCATGCTTGGTCCAGTCCGGTGTGACCTATGAGATCTTTGTCCGCATCACAAAAGACACAAGGCAGGCAAACTCCTCTATACAAGTTAATTATATGCAGTTTCCTCCACCTAACGTTCATATCAAGTAAGTTGTGGCAAATCCTCAGAACGTATTTGAACTGTATGAGTAAAACAGATCACTATATTGAAATATGTTAATACGTAGTTTTTTGGTATGATAATTATTTGCTAGTTTATCCTGTAGTAATGATAGTTGAAGGAAACACTCCACTTCACCCAAGAGCTAACTTCACCCATACAACACACAACTTATCTATCTAGATTTTATTAGGAACATTTAACACATTACACTCGTTCCAAGACTGTATTCCAGCCATCTAATACGTAATACACTCAAATGTGTAACCCACACATTTAACATACATTGCGCCTTCTCCCAGAGTTCATTCAAACCATATACCACTGTAAGTCCGAATTAATTCATCCACTGTTTATTATATCCATTCAGAGTTATATCTGCAACAGTTTATTCATATTATCGTGAACTATACTTCCTCGAAGACTCTATTCCAATCTTCTGACACTATACTTTCTTAAAGAACTTTTCAGCACTATTAGATTCCAAAAAGTTTATTCCAATCATATAACACGATAGTTCCGCCAAGAGTTTATTCCAGCCATCTAACACTATACATCATCCTAGAGTTTATTTTAACCATCTAACACTATACTTCCTCCTAGAGTTTATTTTAACCATCTAACACTATACTTCCTCCTAGAGTTTATTCCAAGCATCTAACACTATACTTCCTCCTAGAGTTTATTCCAAGCTTCTAACACTATACTTCCTCCTAGAGTTTATTCCAAGCTTCTAACACTATACTTCCTCCTAGAGTTTATTCCAAGCTTCTAACACTATACTTCCTCCTAGAGTTTATTCCAAGCTTCTAACACTATACTTCCTCCTAGAGTTTATTCCAAGCATCTAACACTATACTTCCTCCTAGAGTTTATTCCAAGCTTCTAACACTATACTTCCTCCTAGAGTTTATTCCAAGCATCTAACACTATACTTCCTCCTAGAGTTTATTCCAAGCATCTAACACTATACTTCCTCGTAGAGTTTATTCCAACCATCTAACACTATACTTCTTCCTAGAGTTTATTCCAAGCTTCTAACACTATACTTCCTCCTAGAGTTTATTCCAAGCTTCTAACACTATACTTCCTCCTAGAGTTTATTCCAAGCTTCTAACACTATACTTCCTCCTAGAGTTTATTCAAAGCATCTAACACTATACTTTCTCCTAGAGTTTATTCCAACCATTTACCGTTGTAAGTCCTCCAAGAATTGATTATACCCACCAGGATATATTATATTTGAAAGAGTTCATTCTAACCCTGTAGCATTACTCCTTACCAAGAGCTTAATCTAACAATGTACAAGTATACTTTTTCCAAGGGTCTAATCCAACTCTATTTCATTATACCTTGTCCAAGAATTTATTCCAATTGTCTACGACTGTTACGGGATATGATAGTAATAATAGTTTGTGATCTACCAGAAACCTAACCAATATTCTGTGTTATAGGGGCTGATAGTATACAGCGTATATGTTATACTCCCTCCATCTGTGGTGGACTAGGCCCGACCCCCGGGGAAAGTAATCATAAATTAACCTGTTAAGAGGTTATCTTCTTGACGTTGTCTTGAAATGACTACGGGGCTTAGCATCCCCGCGGCCCGGTCCTCGACCAGGCCTCATTTTTGTTACACAACCCTAGGAAGCAGCCCGTAGCAGCTGTTTCCCAGGTAACCTTTTACTGTTAGGTGAACAGGGGCATCAGGGCGGAAGAAACTCTGTCCATTTGTTTCCGCCTCCGGCGGGGATCGAACCTGGAACTTTAGGACTACGAATTCAGAGAGCTGTCCACTCAGCCGTCCGCCCCCCCTAACGGCTGATATAACAATCTACACACACAGGACTACACAGGTTAGAAACAAGTGGCTATAATTATTGGCTTTATTCTCACAGAATTCACTACCCACAACAAAACTCATAGGCAATAGGCATTACCTATTGACATTTACTCTATGAACAGAACCTCCCTTGGATAGAGATTAAGACTTACAATCAACACATCCTAGGCAAGCCCAAAAACTAGTAATGGAAGCACAGTGTAAACATTCCCTCAAAACCTTTACAATACATTAAATATCCTCTTAAAGCTGAATCCTACTAAACACAAACACTTTTGAGCCTGCTTTAAGTTGCATTATTAGATTAACTTTACATGCAAATAGTGGTGGCCAGTAAATAATGAAAAGATAGCACATAAGAATAGGATAGAACATAATAAAAGATAGGACATAACTGCCATAAGAATTATAATAGTATACACAATATGCCCAGCAGGTCAGCCAGCCAGCCAATTCCAAATTGAAAAACAGCGTCTCAGTCAGCCACTAAAAGTCCAAATCTCGTACAGTAACGAATAATTCCACAATTGTATTACAACCATCAAACTTTTACAACAGTGTCCTGATATGATATAATATTCTGGCTCTTTAATAATTAACTATTTCACAGACTTAGATCTCTTAGAACCGCTCAGTAGGTTCCGCTTTGCTCACTCTGCAAAGGAACGCTTTCACCTGATGATCACATCGCAAGCACAGTCAGAGGCTTCCAGTAATACTCCCCATCTTCACTTTGTCTACAAGTACATGGATGGAAAACATGTTCAGAAAATTTGTCATGACATACGAGAGAATCAAACTTAAATACGCAACATTTACTTGGAATCAATACCTCAAAATAATTATATAGATAAAACAGAAGAGGTTCAGTTAAATGCTGCCAAGGATTTCTGGTTCAAAACAATAAAAGCTGCGAGAAACGGCTACGGGTCCTAAACATGTCACAATTAGAAGAAGAAAAGTGAGATGATCACAACCATTAAGATTATGACTGCTACGGAGATCATTGATAAAGAGTAATGCTTCGACCTCTCAGCACACTGACGGTAAACAGGTTCAAATTAATGTAAAAAGGTACCAAAATACAAAGACTAATAGAATGTATAGCAAGAGAGTGCAGTATGTGCAAACTGCATGTGGTTTCAAAACTGTATGTAATCAAAATATAAGCATTAGGAAGTTCTACTAGCTGATCTCTCATCTTCTAACTCCAATTAGGTAGAAACACAAACACATATACACAGACATATATGTATCAGTAAATATTGATTTGCATATAATTTATCTGTGACTGCACATAGTCAAAATAATAAGGATAAAAATAAATGGACCAAGATTTTATAGGCTGCCTGATGTTAATGTTTCTGCACTCTAAGACTATAAGCGGTAACAGCTACTAACAAAAATACTGATACTCTAAATACACAGAAATGACATTAGCCTGATATATCAAGGAGAAAATCTATAGGAGCTGTGATGAGGATTGGAAACTATGATCGAACATAGGTTCGAATCCTCGTCACGGCTCCGGTGGATTTTGTCATTGATATAACACAATAATGTCATTTATCTATGTATTTAAAGAGGAGCATCAGAGGTAGAACATTCCCAGGTGATAGAGCCAAAGTGCATGGGGGAGGGGCGGATTGTATGAAACCATGGTTCAGTTTTAGTGGCAGCCTCGGAAATCCTCGAGGGTGCAGTAGTACCCCAGGCTACAATTCTTTTGAGCATGTCGTGACATAGTCGTCTAGAGCGTGCCTCTGGGAATACCCAGCGCATAGCTTCGAATCCTCATCACGACTCCTGTGGATTTTTTCACTGATACTCTTAACTTCTCATTTAGGTGCGTGGATGAGAAACTCTGTTGGCCCTACAACGGCGGTCTCCTTGTCAAACCATCCTCTCACTGGGGTCTGGTGGGAAGCTGTGTGTCCGCTTGCTCCGACAACATGGCTTATCAATGGAACATCACCGATATGTAAGATCAACAGGTTTTCCTCTGCACACGGGTTGAATATTTGAGGATAATATTTTTGTTATCGATTTATGACTGGTGAAAGGTAAATAAGCCGTAACAATTATTCTTAATGATATGACAATAATAATAATATTATGTTGTTTATTTCGGTGTTTGGGTTTAAGGCTAATCAAGCAAGGAAGAGCCAATAAGGCCATAACACGAGCATACTAATTATCCTGGAAGTATACTTTCATCCTGATTATAGGCCAGGACTAAAGTGAACTTAAGTGTATTGACACTAAACTGGGTAAACCATACAGTGTAAATATCTCTTAGTCAGCTTTGGTTTGATATTGAGCGTGACCGCTGCTGGGTTAATAAAACCGTGGCACTTGCTTACTGATAAACCTTTTACTTTACTTCAGCAATAAATTTAGTGGCAAAATTTAACTCTTAGTATATATAGCGTATCGTAATAGCCAGAGTTACCTAATTAAACAAATTTCCTTACAAAATTATACTTCGAAAATTATATTTTATAAATTCATAAATTATAAAAATACATATAATATATATTCAATTGAGAATGTAGAAGCTTCGTGATTTATAATATAAAATTTTGTGAAATTAGATTTTTTAAGGAAAATCGTTAGTTGGATAACTGAGGCTCTACTTAATAAGTTATTTTTATTATCAATTAAATTTGCTCACCTAATTATAAAGAATTTTGTTTTGACCCAGATGTATGAAAATATACGAAAGTGCTTTGTCTTTTAGGCAAAAGGGACCTTGCCTACTTGGTCAAAAAGTGCAGTTCTAGCTATTGCATATGACATACACCGAAAAGCAAAATATACTCCTTGGTGTATATCTCCATCCCAGTATTATTGTTGGCCTGTTCAGCGGCCGTAAGGCCGAAGAGCCTCTAGAGTTATTATAGCCACCACAACGCATCACTAACAACCCAGCAAGAACACCGTCCAATACTACCACAACGCATCACTAACAACCCAGCAAGAACACCGTCCAGTACTTCCACAACGCATCACTAACAACCCAGCAAGAACACCGTCCAGTACTTCCACAACGCATCACTAACAACCCAGCAAGAACACCGTCCAGTACTTCCACAACGCATCACTAACAACCCAGCAAGAACACCGTCCAATACTACCACAACGCATCACTAACAACTGTTAGGGTTTCCAGTCCAATATTTCCCCTAATCCAGCAGTAAGTCATATCACCCTAATCTGTACATACTCTGATGTCCATGGAAAAGTTTAGTACATTTAAAGGATAGCCTGAGTTGTCGATTGGTGATAAATTACTATTTTTATTTGGTTTTGGATGTGGGTTACGCCTTTCTACCGGAACAAATATAAAGGCGAGAGGAGAGCTTCCCGCTGGAGGAGGCTAGCGCGCGTTTCATTGTGGGAGCAGTGCCAGCCACCCGGCGATTGGTCAGTGCAGGGTGTGTGGCAATGTTGACCAATGGGGCGGTGCCTCAGGGTGTGACGTAGCGGGTCGGCTGGCGCCAGTTACTCAAAGCGGAAAAACGTGGAGCTACGACTACGATCAGAAGCGCGCTCGCCAACTCTTCAAGTTTGAGAGGCCAGGGAGCCTCAAACAGTGGATTATTCAGCATCAGTTATTACCCAGACGTCAAGGATGGCTTGTCAACTCCAGGGGAGTGTAAGAAGGCATAGCTCAGCTGGTGAAGTGGGCGTCGGGAGCTAGAGGCCGACAAGTCTTACGACCGTGTGTGCAGGCACTGGGAGGAGCCATGCCAAAGTTCCTACGGGTCATGCACTGGTATAACTGAGAGAGGCTGGCGGGACGAGTGTCAAATCCACGGTGCAGTGTATGGACACTGAACGAGACCAGTGGGAAGGGACAACGCGTTTATGATGCGAGGGAGGAAGATGTGAGCAATGTCAGCCTGCAGTGTCAGAAGAGAAATCTGCAGTGAGAAGAATCAGGTACGGAGATGATGAGCTAAGCTATAAGTCACCGAGAGACCCCCCACGAGCCAGACCCTTGTTAGCGAAGAGTTGATCAGCGAGCAAAGGACCCCGGCTGCCATCACGAGGAAGGGACGGGGAAGGGAACTACCAGGGGAAAGCGCCAAGCCATGAGACTAAATATCACATCTAAGGGGTCAGGATAAGGATTCGGGGGGGGGGGGAGGGGGAGGTGAATGCCCAACCACTTGGACGGTCGAGGATTGAACGCCGACCTGCATTGAGCGAGACCGTCGCTCTACCCTCCAGCCTAAGTGGTTGGGTCCATCACAAGGAAGAATCTACGACTATTTGTAGTATAGAGAGAGTTAAGGTAGATAATCATTCCCTCCCCATTTCCCTTGAGTTAGGTGAAGTTAGTTAATTTATTATTATTATTGATTTATTGTTAGATGACCAGTATTATCATATATGTAGTGATACGTGAATGTTTGTTTCATGTACGAATTATTAGTGACTATTGTAGAAGGACATTATCCATTCAGTGTTTTAGAGAAGAGTGAATAAAATTAATTTATATGCAAGCGAAAGGAGATAACTAGTATTGAGGTGACAGTTCATGACAAGTTTGAATGGGTCAGCTGAAGGAGTTGCCAGAGGTGACTTGCTGGAGTGTTGCCACCATCCACCAGTGAAGCGGATTTTATCACCTGTGACCTCACAACATATGTGTATACTTTACTTAGTAAATTCACTTTTATTTTACCAATGGGTTTATGTTATCTCCTCCATTTCTTGAGTAATTAGTGTGGTGTACCAATTGAAATGTGGCACACCACACTCTGTCAAGGTGTTCTATGCTAGACGTTGAGGATAATATCACTGAGATTAGTGTTACTGGGTCGAGTGAGTAGAGGACCCCGTTGGCGACCTTGTTGGCTGTATATGTCAGTACTGGATATATCAAGCTGTGGAGTATATCAACCTGTTAGGTATTTTGTTTGCGTCGAGCAATTCGGTCATGAGATCCGAGTCTCTGTGTTAACTAGTAGGCATCCTTCAGTCTCGGGAGACTATGGAGTTGCGCCCTAGTTGTCAATTCTGGTGCAGCGTCTGGTGTGACTGATGAGGCCAATCCGAGAGTGGCAGTCCATCCCACACCGAGCACAAACGAAGTCCGATTCTGGTCTGTCTTCCTAGCTACCGGCCTTCCTTCTCTGTCTCTTTGCCTCCGATTCTTTGGCAAGTGACTCCTCGAACTTGGAGAGACCTCTTTGAACAGACTGCCTCCAGGCTGAACGGTCTGCAGCCTGTGTCTCCCATATAGCTAGATCGACGTCCATGGCTTTCAGGTCCCTCTTGCATACGTCTTTGTACCGTAGCTGGGGCTTGCCTGTTGGACGCTTTCCCTGCATCAGCTCTCCGTACAGGAGATCCTTGGGGATCCTGCCGTCGCCCATTCGCACAACGTGCCCGAGCCAGCGCATTCGTCTCTGTTTCAGCATGTACGATTCTTGCTCTCCCCAAGACGTTGTTGTTTGTCACCTTGTCCTGCCAGGTGATGTCCAAGATGTGTCGAAGGCAGCGCATGTGGTAGGCATTCAGCTGTCTTTCCTGACGGGCGCGGAGTGTCCAAGACTCACTGCCATAAAGGAGAGTGCTCAGGACACAGGCTCTGTAAACCTGAATCTTAGTATACTCAGTTAGCCTATTGTTGGTCCACACTCTCTTTGTCAGTCTTGACATGGTAGTAGATGCCTTACCGATGCGTTTGTTTAGCTCCGTATCAAGAGAGAGGGAGTCAGAGATTGTGGAGCCCAGGTACACGAAGTCGTGAACGACTTCCAGTTTGGAATCAGAGATGCCGATGTCAGGTGGGGAGTCCACTCCTTGTCCCATGACTTGTGTTTTCTTCAGACTGATGGTGAGTCCGAAAGCCTGAGAGGACTCGCTGAAGCGGGTTATGAGCCGTTGGAGGTCTTCAGCTGAGTGGGCAGTGACTGCTGCGTCGTCGGCAAAGAGGAAGTCGCGCAGACACCTCAGCCGAACCTTTGTCTTGGCTCTCAGCCTGGCGAGGTTAAAGAGCTTTCCATCCGACCTGGTCCGGAGGTAAATGCCTTCCGTGACAGATCCGAAGGCGTGCCGCAGCATAACTGCGAAGAAAATCCCGAATAGGGTTGGAGCCAGTACGCAGCCCTGCTTTACTCCACTTCGGATGTCAAAGGCGTCTGATGTTAGGCCATCAAAGACCACGGTGCCCCTCATGTTCTCATGGAAAGATCTGATGATGCCGAAGAGCCTGGGTGGGCATCCGATCTTGGGGAGGATCTTGAACAGGCCATCCCTGCTGACGAGGTCGAAAGCCTTCGTCAGATCTATGAAGGCTACAAAGAGTGTAATATGGCTACTTCTGCAGCACTTCAAGGTCTCAGCAGGAATGCCATCTTTGCCAGGAGCTTTACCAGAAGCAAGGGAGTCTAGGGCATCGCTGAGTTCTTCCAGGGTCGGTTCGCTGTCGAGCTCCATTAACACAGGCAGACACTCAATGGCGCTCAGGGCATCTTCGGTGACCACATTGTCCCTGGCGTATAGCTCAGAGTAGTGCTCGGCCCAGCGCTTCAGCTGCAGTGTCTGGTCCTGAATCACCTCACCAGTGGCAGATTTCAGAGGAGCGGTCTTCCTCTGGATTGGGCCGAGGGCCTGCTTGATGCCGTCATACATTCCCCTTACATTGCCTGTATCCGCTGCAGTCTGTATCTGGGAGCAGAGCTGGAGCCAATAGTTGTTGGCACATCGCCTGGCGCTCTGCTGCACTTTGCAGCGGACGGCCGAAGGATCTGTAAGTTGCGCTGACTTGGGCAGGCTTTGTAGGCTGCCAAGGCGTTTCTCTTCTCTTCGATTACAGGTGTCATATCTTCCGAGTGAGCCTCGAACCAGTCTGCCAACCTGCTGGTCTTCTTGCCAAAGGTGGAAATGGCAGCGTTGAACACAGCGTCTCTGAAGTGCTCCCATCTTTTACAGGCAGTGACCCCAGCTGGGCCAGGGAGAGCTTCCTCGAGCACGTGTGCAAAATCTTCCACCTTGTCCTGGTTGCGGGTCTTCGTGGTGTCGATGCGAGGTCTGCCCGCCTTTTTCGAGTGATGAATCTTCTTTGGTTGCATCTTGACCCTGCTACATTCCAGGGAGTGGTCGGTGTCACAGACAGCACTCTGGTAGCTACACGTAATCTTGACGCTGGGTAGACTTGCACGCCTGGTAAGAATCAGGTCAAGCTGGTGCCAGTGCTTGGATCTGGGGTGTCTCCAAGATACTCGGTGTTGAGGCTTTGTGCCGAAGAACGTGTTGGTGACACAAAGACCATGAAGGCAGCAGAGTTCTAGCAGACGTTGCCCGTTCTCATTCATCCTTCCTATGCCGAATTGACCCAGGCAAGTGGGCCAAATGTTGTGCTCGGCACCCACTCTGGCGTTGAAGTCGCCGAGGATGAACAGTGGCTCCTTTGCAGGGATTCTCGCTATGACTCTGTTGAGGTCATCGTAGAATTTTTCCTTTGCCTCTGCTGGAGAAGTCAGGGTTGGTGCATATGCACTAATTACATTGACTGGTCCTGTTTGGGAGTACAGTTGCAGAGACAGAATTCGTTCGGTTTCCCCCATCGGTGGCATAATGTGTCCCAACAGTGCATTCCTGACGGCAAATCCCACACCATGTTCTCTGGTCTCATCTGGAGGTTTTCCTTGCCAGAAGAAAGAGAAGGTCCTCTCTCTCACAGATCCTGATCCTGGGAGCCTGGTCTCTTGGAGAGCAACAATATCCAACTGCAGCTTGCTCAGCTCCCTATCGATGATTGCTGTTTTTCGGGCGTCATTGATTTCTTGCAGGTCGTCAGAGAAACCTGGTGTCAGTGTCCTGACGTTCCATGTGCCCAGCTTTAGGGCAGTTGATATTTTCTTCTTTGGTTTGGTATTGCTTGGTGCAAAGTTGTCGGGCCGCTTGTCAGTTTTCACCCTAAACCCCACGCACCCAGTGAGGTTAACGGACCGTGGCGAGGCAACACCTTATTGGCTGGGGTTTGCCCAGCTTGAGGCGGGCGGTAGCTGCCCAGTGGGGCGCGATGACCCCTCCCACCGTCGGAAGCAACCCCTGGCGTCACACTCTTCGCCAATCGAGCAGAAGACTTAAAACCGGTAGACTGTCGCTTCCCGTGTTGGTTCGACGCTGTGAGGCGAAGCTGGTGTGTCCTCTCCAGGGCGCAAAGCCTGGGTAGGTAGATATGGAGGAGAAGCTGTTACCCATGCAGCAGGTCCCCCCTCTCCACGTTGCTGAAATTATCCAATAGAAAGGCAAATGCCAATACGCATGGTTCCAGCAACGTCGCAGGAGCTGCCAGAACGAGGTCGACGTCAACAACGAACTGCCTTAGGGGCTCCAACTCCGGATTTTTCCTCGAGGCTGACTCCTGAAGCCTTCCCAAAAAAGGGTATGGCCGCAAGGCAGCGGAGGTTTAAAATCAGGGTTTTCCTTCCCCTATAGATGGGCTGCCTTCCCAGGCTATCGAGTCCCATCTACCCGGAGCAGCTGGTTTTAAGGCGCCAGAGGCACGCCCTCGCCCCTTCTCCTGTCGGTAAAAGCAGTTCCGCCGGACTTAGACTAAGCCACCCGTGCAGGCCAGGAGTTGGACTCGGTTGTCAGAGGCTATTTGAGACGCATGCCGTATAGGAGCATTTTATAGGTCATGGGAGCTCGTCCCCCATTACCACCCCCTGGCTATGACAACCCCTTGGAACCTTGTTAACTAACACATTAGGAAAGGGGGCTGAGGGAGGTCGAACTTAATTCACTCGCTACAGGTGCAAGGCCGGGTTTCAGGAAGTAGTAGTAGTAGCGCGAAGTAGACTGAGATGCTCCCAGAGTGGTCAGTGTGCACCCAGGACCAGGGGAGCAAAGACCAACGCAACACAGCCCAGCAAGAACACCGTTCAGTACTACCACAACTCACCACTAAAACCCAGCAAGAACACTGACCAGTACTACCACAACGCATCACTAATAACCCAGCAAGAACACCGTTGTAGTTGAGTACAACACACCACTAACATCCCAGCAAGAACACCGTCCAGTACTACCACAATGCACCACTAACAATGCAGCAAAACACCGTCCAATACTACCAAAATGCACCATTAACAACCCAGCAAGAACACCATCTAGTACTACCAGAACGCATCACTAATAACTTTCCCGGGGTTAGGCTTTTAGAAAACTTGATTATTAAACCAAAGTGATACTTGCTTACCGACGAACAGAGAGCCCAACCACTCCCCGAAAGAAATATGATCGACCACGTCAACCACACTTCTGCTGCCGTCAGTCGACCAACAATGAACACTGGAGTGCTTGCAATTAGTTGGGAGATCACCCTGTAAGCGTCTTGTTCTTGGAGAGGGGTTCTGCGTCACCTTTATTCAAGGGTGCGGCTCCAAACCTGGCCTAGTTGTCACAGTACACACCCACTCGAGCTGCCATGATTTCCCTCATACTTTCCTTGTTGTGGGATGAGCTTAGTCCTAAATCCCCCCTTTATGAGTTATTGTCCACTGTCACTCAATTTGCAACTGTCTCTCTCTCTCTCTCTCTCTTACTATCCAGGAAGCCTCACCAGGACAAGGGCAAAAATCAGCTGTTAGCATACAAACATTTATTACATAAAACATATACAAGAAAATAAATAAGAATAATATTACAGTGCAGCACCCTAGGCTACTACCAACCGATAACACTCCAATAATACCTCAAACCTTCACCAAATAAATTAGTATTAGGCTGCTACTCAATCTTTTGCTCACAACACACTGCCCCCCTCACTGCTTGAGGTTGAAATACTTGGCACAAATATATATATATATATATATATATATATATATATATATATATATTATATATATATATATATATATATATATATATATATATATATATATATATATATATATATATATATATATATATATATATATATATATATATATATATATATCTCCAAACAAAACTGAAATCAATCTCTCACCTTACACTGCACCTATCATGCCAATATGCAATCAAGCACTCCCTCAAACATCTCAATGTATCTATATGATTCTCTGTTCTATTCCTCAAGGCCCATTACTAAAGACATCTATCTGGGTCCTTGAAATTCTAGTAGGCATTCATGCAGTCCATCAATCTGCTGCACATGATGTCCCCCTCGAATGTCAGTGAAGCTCCTCTACATGGCATCACAAAAAAAATGTGTTACTCCCCTACACTGTTTGAAGTTCGACTATATCCATGGACTTCCATTCCCCAACTTGAAGTTCTGCTCCACCTTGCAGTTCAGCTCCCATTTGAAGTTCAACTCTACACCTGGAGATCAGCTCTACACCTGGAGTTCAGCTCCCACTTGGAGTTCACCTTATAATCATCTCCCGAAGCGAAGTTTCCATTTTAACTTCTCCCATACAAACCTGCAATTCCATTACCATGCCATAATAAAATGTTTTCCTAACAAAACGTAAATAATAAATTTATATGCCAACACTAAATCTCACCCTTCCGACGTCGGTATCCTGAAACACAAACCGAAGCTGTCTCTATTTTCCTCGTATTACAACTTGTAATAAAGTTGTTACATCTTGGCTTAACGTGTTTATAACGTATTAGAACGTTGTTACAACTTCCTATATTGGTTGTTACAACTGGTTAGGAGGTGTTAAAACGTGTTCGAACATTGTACCAACGTCGTAGTTTAAGTGTGTGTTTTGTGGTTAAGCGCCGGTCCAACTGAGGTGGATACTTCCCCATTCTGGACGAGTCCACATCGAAATGAACCCGGGCTGGCGGCCAAGGAGCTCTGCCCCCTCAGTCGCCCACTGACCTCCAGCAAGTAAGGATGTGCTGCTCCTCTCTCCAGCATGTTCACTCATCTCTAACTCCTTATCTCTGCTCACTGTCTTAATAAAATATCTACCCTACATAAGCATACGTTTTCTATGATCGCTGGGCATACGATCAAACACTTGTTATCATTCTATCAACTGATTAAATGAGCTAACCGCAGGTTTCGGGACGTGAAGGTGCCCCCTCTGGCGCTTCAAGATGGCGTCCACTCCGGTCGGCCAACAAAATTACTTTAGGACTGCCTCACAAAGATCCTTCCAGTCCTAACTTGAGCTCACAAAGTCGTCTGGCAGGCTCCACTCAGAAGTACCTGATTACTCTCCTCCACTCGAGGATATAACACATTAGAGTCTCACACAGACACGACCACCACTAGGCTTCAGTTCGCCTCTAATATCTTCATAATCACAGAGAAATGGCATACGTCATGTCCTCGGCAGCTTCCTCACCAGTTGTACACTGTGGCCTTCACTCAAACACTATCCAGAACCGTGTTCTTCTATCTTCCCAGGATAGAGTGATGCGCGTCCATTCCTGACGACTGTGGCAACTCCAGTGATGCGCCACGCTCTCCATCGGCGTCACGTCACTAAATGTCGACATCTTATTCCCTCTTCCATAAGATGCTCATCCTCTGCTTGTACTCTTTTAAGTTACTCACATATACTTAATATATTTCCTTCCTCTGACATTTTAATCTTTGGTCAAGTGTGCAGAATAACTCTCATCTGGTTGACTCACCCCACCAGGCTATCTGGGGGTCATAACACAACTCTGCAAGAACACCGTCTAGTACTATCACAACGCATCACTAACAACCCAGCAAGAACAAGCATAATAAATAATAAAGAAAGGTCTTAATAAAGAAAGTTTAATAAGCCCAGTCGATAGAGCTTCGGTCTCATACGCCTGAGGTCCACGGTTCAAGACACCTACAGCCCAGGTGAACGGAATGTTTATTTCCACAGAAGTGTGGAAGGATTCACCTCACAGGTGCCGAACGAGGCTACTTAGTGCAGGTGGAAGAATAAGTAATTAATTGGCTGAGGGCACATACGACCAAAGACCACATTCACTCCAAACATCTCCCGCCTACGGGCTATTAATGCCCGTGCCACCTCTTGTGGTGGCTTAATCTTCATCAATCTATGTACAGAATCACACACACACATGTCATACCCTGGATGCAAGACGTTTAAGGCTATATGAGTGCACAATAATGTAAGAGAGTTAAGTTATGGCACTTATACCATTTGCTGTAAAAAGCTTGACCCAGATTTTGAACGATTTAACAGTCTGTTCCTCTTGTTATCCACTTAGTTCACGTTGGTACGGCTGGGTGCACACACGGCGTGGTGGTGCACACAGACACGAAGGTATTGAGCAGCACACAATCAATATACAGCCAAAGTTCTTTTCACTCCTGAGTGACGATAACAGATTGCCCAGTCACTTGCAACACAATAGTATATGAGAGTTAAGCACCTTCAAAAGGTCAGGGAATATACCGGGAAGCACACAGCATCCACCTCTACAATAACATTAATTGGAGGGGAGGATGGTGCAAGGAGAGTGCGCGTGGTCTACTGGACATGGATCTCACCAAAAGCGACCTTGAGATTTGCTCTGTGAAGGCCCTGACCTGGACATATTCCATTTACAGAATATGGTCCAAGACTACATCTAGGGGCACACCTTAGTCCCAGGATCACCATGCACAGGATGCATAAGGGTCAATATAGTCTCGCTTAGGATAACTGCAGCCAGGATAGCTGGTAGCCAACTATCTAACCAGAGTCGTCATCTGGAGTACCACTTCTCCTAATGGTGTCTCACAAGAGGGTGGATGACCTGGCCGGAGCCCACGAGTGGGTAAGGCGGCGGCCGGAGGGACCCCATGAGCATACATGATATCCCTCCCGCTCCGGGGCCTTGTTAGGAGCTTCCACTATGTCTAGTTTTCCATGTATGCCGACGTCAAGTCACCAATCCTGCCGCTTAGGCAGCTTGCTGTTTTGGCCTTCAGCGTTAGTTTTTTTTAATGATATACTGTGCAACCCTACCTGTGTGTGCTGTGTCCCATATAAGAAAAAAACAAATACAAAAGAATTTTCTATTTAATGTTTGTTTGTTTTTCAGTTTATTATTGTGTGTTATTAGTATCATCTTAACTCTTGTGGGTTGTGATGAGATCTGCCATTTATGTGTATTTTAGTTTGTGTTTTGATAGGGTATTAGGTATGCTTAGAGGTGCCTTCTCGCCATGCCCTGTGGCTGGGGGCATTGGTGCTCTGAAGCTACATAAACACCTTATACCCCCCCGAAGTGGCAAGGGGAGTTAGGGGACAACAAATGAGTACTTATACCATTCGTTGTAAACAGGATGACCCAGATTATGAACGATTTAACAGTCTGTTCTTCTTGTCATCCACTTAGTTCACTTTGGTCATATGATAACATCAATCACGACTTAAGTTTTTCGTTATAGTCACTGTAACGAGTTATGCAGTTTGGAGACTCTGCTTAGCCCAAACTGGGTACACATGATAAGTGATAGAGAACTTTATCTTTGAGTCCAGAGACGTTTGATTTGGCCGAAACAAAGATTGTCTTTACGACATGGTCTCACGACTCAGAATGAGGAGTACAGCCTCCCAGCGAGACTATTGAGTTCACTGCTTTGTGTGACTAGAGAGAGATGAGAAGCCACTAAGGTAACAGTAAACATAACGGGCCAATCGCAGAGCAGCGATGAGGGTAGAAATAGGCTAAGCTACTCTATCCATTTGAGATGTATTTTATTGTCTCAATAAACGTACTTGAACTTAAACAGAGCAGCTTCAATGTCTGGCAGGAGTAGTAGAAACAATTTCCGGAAATCATGGGATAAGCGTATGTGACATCACACTTGCCTTGAGTAGTTTGCCAAGACTTTTGCTCATAGAAAGGTAATTGATTACCATCTTGGAGTGCCTTTCAGCAGCCAGAGGGCAGTAATATTCCTGGAACATCAAAAAAATCTCGTAGACTTGAGGAAAAGTGAATTCCACACTAGTTACTCCATTTATCATCATCATTCTATTATGCAGGAAGAACCACACGTCTATGCGTCATCCAATAAGGTTAGCAGACTTCTAGATGTTACCACTGCTAGGCATAGCCTCGGCTACAAGTAGCTTTGAGAGTCTGTAACATCTGCTGATGTAGACTTGACTAAATGTAAACTCTGTCAGCAGAACTACTCGCATACTTTGAGTCATTATATATTGAAATGTGAAAACATCGCGGAATTCAGAGATAACACCATCAATTTAGTTCAAGGAATGTGTAAGTACTTTATTCATAATGATGTTCTGCCAGGAATCTTAGCGTTAAATCCCAAAATTTGCTTACTGTAGGTAATGCATGAACATGACTGTGAAGCTGCCGCCCAGTTGGGTGGGTGTGTAAAGCTGCCGCCCAGTTGGGTGGGTGTGTAAAGCTCCCGCCCAGTTGGGTGGGTGTGTAAAGCTGCCGCTCAGTTGGGTGGGTGTGTAAAGCTCCCGCCCAGTCTGACTTCCTCAGACATTCTCCTTCACATGGTTTAGTGTGAAGATATTCTTCCTCACATGGTTCAGCGTGAAAACATTCTCCTTCACATGGTTCATCATAAAGACGAGGACATTCTCTTTTACATGGTTCAGCGTTAAGACATTTTCCTTACCAAGAACCAGCGTGAAGACATTCTCCATTACATGGTTCAGCGTGAGGACATTCTCCTTCACATGGTTCAGTGTGAAGACATTCTCATTCATATTGTTCAGCGTGAGGACGTTCTCCGTCACAAGGTTCAGGGTGAAGACATTTTCCTTACCAAGAATCAGCGTGAAGACATTCTCCATTAATTGGTTCAGCGTGAGAACATTCTCCTTCACATGGTTCAGTGTGAAGACATTCTCATTCATATTGTTCAGCGTGAGGACATTCTCCTTCACAAGGTTCAGGGTGAAGACATTCTCATTCATATTGTTCAGCGTGAGGACGTTCTCCTTCACAAGGTTCAGAGTGAAGACATTCTCCTTCATATTGTTCAGCGAGAGGACATTCTTCTTCACGAGGTTCAGCGTGAGGACGTTCTCCTTCACATGGTTCATCTTTAGGACATTCTACATCACAAGTTTCAGCGTGAGAAAATTCCTCTTCAGAATATTCAGCGTGAAGACATTCTCCTTCACAAGTTTCAGCGTGAGGACATTCTCCTTCACAAGGCTCAAAGTGAAGACATTCTTTTTCTCAAAGTTTAGCATGAGGACATTCTCCTTCATATGGTTCAGTGTAAAGACATTTTTATTCGCATGGGTCAGCGTGAAGACATTCTCCTTCACAACGTTCAGCGTAAATACATGCTCATTCTAATGGTTCAGCGTGAAGACATTCTCCCTGACAAGCATATCAGCGTGAGTACACTCTCCTTCACATGGTTCAGCGTGATGACATTCTCCTACAAATGGATCAGTGTGAAGACATTCTCCAACAAATGGTTCGGCGTGAAGACATTCTCCTTCAAAAGGTTTAGCTTGAAGACATTCTCCTACAAATGGTTCAGCTTGTGAAAATTCTCCTACAAATGATTCAGCGTGAAGACATTCTCCTTCACAAGGTTCTGCGTAAGGACATTCTCTTTCACATGGGTCAGCATGAAGACGTTCTCCTTTCCAAGGTTCAGTGTGAGGACATTCTCCTTCACAAATTTCAGCGTGACGACATTTTCCTTCAGATGGCTCAGCGTGAAGACTTTCTTCTTCACAAGGTTCTGCATGAAGACATTCCTCTTCCTATTGTTCAGAGTGAGGGCATTCTCCTTCACGAGGATCAGCTTGAAGACATTCTCGTTCACAAGGTTTAGCGTGAAGGCATTCTTCTTCGCATGGTTGAGCATGAGGACATTCTCCTTGACAAGATTCAGTGTAAAGTCATTCTCATTCACAAGGGTCAGCGTGAGGACATTCTCCTTCGCATGGTTCAGCGTGAAGACATTCTCCTTCTCAAGGTTTAGCATGAGGACTTTCTCCTTCATATGGTTCAGTGTGAAGACATTTCCCTTCTCAAGGTTATGCGTGAAGACATTCTCCTACAAACAGTTCCTTGTGAAGACATTCTCCTTCACAAGGAAAATGTGAAGACATTCTTCTTTATAAGGTTCAGCGTGAAGACATTCTCCTTCACATAGTTCAGCGTGACGACGTTTTCTAAAACAAAGTTCAGTGTGAGGATATTTCCTTCACAAAGTTTAGCGTAAAGACATTTTCCTTCACGAGGTTAAACGTGAGGACATTCTCCTTCACAACATTCAGCGTGAAGACATCTTCCTTCATATTGTTCATCGAGAGGACATTTTAATTCACGAGGTGCAGCATGCAGACATTCTTCTTAACATGGTTCAGCGAGAAAACATTTTCCTTCATATTGTTCAGCATGAAAACATTCTTCTTCACAAGATTCAACATGAGGACATTCTCCTTCGAATAAGTTCTGGGTGTAGATATTCTCCTTCACATCGTTCAGAGTGGCGACATTTCCTTTCAGATGGTTCAACGTGAAGACAGTCTCCTTCACATGTTTCAGCATGAAGACAATCTCCTTCTCAAGGTTTACTATGAGGACATTCTCCTTCACAAGATTCAGCGTGAAGACATTCTCCTTCACAAGGTTCAGTGTGAAGACATTCTCCTTCTCAAGGTTCAGTGTGAGGTCATTCTTCTTCTCAAGGTTCAGCGTGAAGACATTAACCTTCATACGGTCTAGCGTGAAGATATTCTCCTTCTCAAGGTTTACTATGAGGACATTCTCCTTCATATAAACAAACTTGAAGACATTCTCCTTCGCCAAGTTCAGCGTGAAGATATTCTCCTATACAAGGTTCAGCGTGAAGACATTCTCCTTCATATTGTTCAGCGAGAGGACATTCTCCTTCATGAGATTCAGCGTAAAGGTATTCTCCTTCAGATGGCTCAACGTGAAGACATTCTTCTTCGCAAGGTCACCGTGAATATATTCTTCTTCATAAGGTTCAGTGTAAGGACATTCTCCTTCACAAGGTTCAGTGTGAAATGATTATCTTTCAAAAGGGTCAGTGTGAAGACATTCTCTTTATCAAAGTTTAGCGCGAAGACATTTTCCTCACAAGGTTAAGCATGAGAATATTCTACTCCACAAGAAACATCGTGAGGACATTCTCCTTCTTAAGATTCAGTGTGAAGTTATTCTCCATCACAAGGGTCTGCGTGAAGACATTTTCCTTTATATGGTTCAACGTGAAGACATTCTCCTTCACAAGGCTCATCGTGAGGACATTCTGATTCATAAGGTTCAGCGTGAGGACATTCTCCTTCACAAATTTCACCGTGAAGACATTCTCCTTTACAAGGTTCAGCGTGAGGACATTCTCCTTCACAAGATTCAGCGTGAAGACATTCTCCTTCAAAAGGTTCATTGTGAGGACATTCTACTTCACAAGGTTCAGTGTGAGGACATTCTACTCCACAAAGTTCAGCATGAAGACATTCCCCTTCATATTGTTCAGAGTGAAGACATTCTCCTTCACAAAGGTTCAGCTTGAAGATATTCTCGTTCACAAGTTTCAGCATGAGGACATTTTTCTTCACATAGATGAGCACGAGAACATTCTCCTTGACAAGATTCAGTGTAAAGTCATTCTCTTTCTCAAGGGTCTGCATGAAGACATTCTTTTTACCATAGTTCAGCATGAAGACATTCTCATTTACAAGGTTCAACGAGAAAACATTTTCCTTCTCAAGGTTTAGCATGAGGATATTTTCCTTCATATGGTTCAGTGTGAAGACATTTTCCTTCTCAAGTGCGCACCTATCGTCTTGATGGCCAGGGTTCGAGTCTCCTGGTGGGTGTGTGTGTCTAAAGTTCTATACTTCAAAACTTGTGCTTTACAGCAAGTCAGTGCATTAAGCATGGGCACCGTGTTCTCCCATATAACAGGGCTTGATGAATAACATTAGAGATCCCTCACTGTCTCAGTTGCCTGGAGAGGGGGGTATGTCTGGGGGATAAATATCCTGGATAAATATCTGGGGGATAAATATCCTGGATAAATATCTAGGAGATAAATAGCCAGAACGCACTTCTCAGCATACTTTGCAAGGCCCGATTTGCCAAATAAGCCAAGTTTTCCTGAAATAATATATTTTCTCTAATTTTTTTTCTTATGAAATGATAAAGCTACCCATTTCATAATGTATGAGGTAAATTTTTTTTTATTGGTGTTAAAATTAATGTAGATATATGACCGAACCTAACCAACCCTACCTAACCTAACCTAACCTATCTTTATAGGTTAGGTTAGGTTAGGTAGCCGAAAAAGTTAGGTTAGGTTAGGTTAGGTAGGTTTGGTAGTCGAAAAAACATTAATTCATGAAAACTTGGCTTATTAGGCAAATCGGGCCTTGCATAGTAGGCTGAGAAGTGCGTTCTGGCTAATAGGTACGACATATATATATATATATATATATATATATATATATATATATATATATATATATATATATATATATATATATATATATATATATATATATATATATATATATATATGTCGTACCTATTAGCCAGAACGCACTTCTCAGCCTACTATTCAAGGCCCGATTTACCTATTAAGCCAAGTTTTCCTGAATTATTATATTTTCTCTAATTTTTTTCTTATGAAATGATAAAGCTACCCATTTCATTATGTATGAGGTCAATTTTTTTTATTGGAGTTAAAATTAACGTAGATATATGACCGAACCTAACCAACCCTACCTAACCTCACATAACCTATCTTTATAGGTTGGGTTAGGTTAGGTGGCCGAAAAAGTTAGGTTAGGTAAGGTTAGGTAGGTTAGGTAGTCGAAAAGCAATTAATTCATGAAAACTTGGCTTATTAGGCAAATCGGGCCTTGCATAGTAGGCTGAGAAGTGCGTTCTGGCTACTAGGTACGACATATATATATATATATATATATATATATATATATATATATATATATATATATATATATATATATATATATATATATATATATATATGATAAAGCTACCCATTTCATTATGTATGAGGTCAATTTTTTTTATTGGAGTTAAAATTAACGTAGATATATGACCGAACCTAACCAACCCTACCTAACCTCACATAACCTATCTTTATAGGTTGGGTTAGGTTAGGTGGCCGAAAAAGTTAGGTTAGGTAAGGTTAGGTAGGTTAGGTAGTCGAAAAGCAATTAATTCATGAAAACTTGGCTTATTAGGCAAATCGGGCCTTGCATAGTAGGCTGAGAAGTGCGTTCTGGCTACTAGGTACGACATATATATATATATATATATATATATATATATATATATATATATATATATATATATATATATATATATATATATATATATATATGATAAAGCTACCCATTTCATTATGTATGAGGTCAATTTTTTTTATTGGAGTTAAAATTAACGTAGATATATGACCGAACCTAACCAACCCTACCTAACCTCACATAACCTATCTTTATAGGTTGGGTTAGGTTAGGTGGCCGAAAAAGTTAGGTTAGGTAAGGTTAGGTAGGTTAGGTATATATATATATATATATATATATATATATATATATATATATATATATATATATCTATATATATATATATATATATATATATATATGTTGTTAAATATGACCGATAAAGTAAGATTATTAATTCTAACACGAATTTTCTCAATATTTCTTACGTTTCTTTTTACTGTTGATGGTAATTGAAAAATCAATTCTCCAAAATTCATTTTAATTTCTAGTCTGACGCGACACTTGAACGTGTTTCGTATTAACTTATTACATTTTCAAAGACTTTAGTTTACACACACACAACTATAATCTGCAAACGCTAAACAGAGTTTTACTATGCTAATATTTAAACAGCTTTTGTCTTATATTCTCGCATTTGGGTGAGGTGATATGTTACAACAGTTTTGGATGAGGTGAACAAACTTTCAACACAAGACAGAACACGGTTCAATGGGTATAGATGAAAGGGAAGAATGGAAGTAACTGCAAATGGATGAAAGGGAAGAATGGTTCAATGGTTATAGATGAAAGGGAAGAATGGAAGTAACTGCAAATGGCCAATAGGCCCTTTGGTCATCCTGTTACTGACACTTATAATACCACAGGTATATTCTCTGTACATCTATTTGATATCTCAAAATGTTTCGTCTCTCAGCATTTCGTAGTGATCCAGCAAATGAAGTAGGGAACTTAATTAGTGCCAAGAAATCAGAATTACAAACTCTAGCACATGAGTACCACCTAGATGTTCCCCATGGAGCCACCAAAAGTGACTTGCATAACCTTATCCTTGACAACCTCTTAGATAATGGAAGTATAGACTCTGAGTCTCACGAAAACTATTCCATTACAGACCGGCATACTATAGCAGCTATGAAGTTAAAGTTAGAACTAGCGAAAGAACAACGACAACTTGCCGCCATTGAGCGTGAACGCCATAAAGACGCTCTACAATTCAAGGAACGCGAGGCTGCCCTAAAGAAAAGCGAGGCTGCCCTTGAGCGTGAACGCCAGAAAGAAGCACTACAATTAAAGAAAAGTGAGGCTACCCTAGAACGTGAACGCCGGAAAGAAGCTCTACAATTCAAGGAACGCGAGGCTGCCCTAAAGAGAGAAGAACTAGAGTTCGAGTACGACTTTGCGAAGAAAAAGGCCTAATTTCAACTAATAGCCGCAGAAAAACAAGCTGACATCATTGTAGAACAGAAAAGAAAGGAAGTGGAATTAAAAAGGACACGCCAACCACAAACAGCCTGTCCTCCAGTAAGCTTTAGCATCTCCCAGGCAAGTAAGTTAATGCCACCGTTCGTTGAGACCGAGATAGATGTGTTTTTCACTACTTTTGAGGCCCTAGCTAAAAAATTTAGCTGGCCTGAAGATCAGTGGTCTATACTTCTCAGAGTGCATCTCACAGGTAGAGCTGCGGTTACTCTCAGTACCTTAGCGTCTGAAAATGACTACGAGATCCTAAAGTAAGCCGTTCTAGACGCCTACCTTCTCTCCACCGAAAGCTACAGACGGAAATTCCGTGATTATCTAAAGGCAAGTGACACAACGTTTTTAGAATTTGCCAATACTAAGAAAAGATATTTCATGAAATGGCTGGAAGCAGCCCATGTTTCTACATTTTCAGACCTCGTCAACCTCATTCTAGTCGAGGAATTCTTTCGACGTGTTCCTGCTCCCATCCGTCTTCACTTAGCAAACAAAGAGGAAACCGACCTCATCAGATGTGCGAAGTCAGCTGACACCTACAGTCTTATACACAGGTTAACAGATGACACATCTTCCAGTAAGAAGTCTAGGTCTAATTATGACAAAGTGAGTACCAATCAAACGAACTCTCAATTATATTGTAGGTATTGCAAGCTCTTTGGACATACCATAGATAAATGTGGAAAAGCCCAATACATAGGCTATAGTGAAACTCCTAAACCCAAACCGACTCCTCCTAAGTCCGGTAAGCCTGTGATGAATATTAGTGTTCCTGTTAATGATCTTCCTCTCTTCAGCAAACAACTGTACCCTGGAACTGCCTCTGCCAACAGTACAGATTCGGAGGGATGTCTCAAAGTGAAGATCTTGAGGGACACAACTGCTCTTCAGTCTATAATTTTGAAATCGGCTGTGCCTATCATCACCAACACCGGGGAGACGGTCCTTATCACTGACCTCACTGCTACCACTCCGTATCCACTCGCCAGAGTCCACCTGGATTGTTCTTTCGTACAAGGTGAAGTCAAAGTCGCCATCTGGGAAAAGCCTTTTCCCATGTCTGGAGTGCAACTTCTCCTGGGCAACGACTTGGCCGAAGATCTACAACCTTCCAACTTGATCATCATGGACAAACCCCAGGTGTGTAACTCTGTGGTGGAAAACCCATCCTGAAGTATTTTCCAGCAGAGGTCCAAGAAAGTGATGAAGTCTCTCCTCCGGTTTTGGTGACAACTCGTGCACAAGCTGCACGCCCGCAAACAGCTGAATCTGCTTCAACAGCTGTCCCTCAAGATCATCAGAATCTGTCACTAAATCTCACTATGCTGGAGTTCCGTAAGTTGCAGAGGGAGGATCCCTCATTAACACCATTATTCTTCCAGGCCGAGACTCAATCTGATAGTATTCCTGGGTTCTTTATAGAGAACCAATTGCTCTACCGGAGGTACCGACACAGTAAACTAACGGAGGATAACGATTGTGCTAATGTCGACCAACTAGTAGTTCCCACCAGGCTACGGCCCGATATTCTACACCTGGCCCATGGAGCGCTTTCTCACTACGGTTTTAATAAAACCTATCACGCCATCAGACAAGACTATTACTGGCCAGGTATGATTAAGGATGTAGAAACTTATGTACAACAGTGTCATGCATGTCAGATGTCAGGAAAACCTAACATCTCTATTCCGAAGGCTCCTTTGATTCATATCCCGGCGCCTTCGGAACTCTTTCACAGACTCATCATAGACTGTGTTGGTCCTTTACCCCGGACCAGTTCTGGCAACGCTTATATACTAACCATCCTGTGTCCAACCACCAGATTCACCATAGCAGTTCCTGTGAAGAACATTACGGCTGCTACTGTGGTGAAGCAACTGTTGAAGATCTTTACACAATATGGATTTCCTTGGGAGATTGAAAGTGACTGCGGCTCCAACTTCACCAGTGATCTCTTCAAGAAGACACTGGAAGAATTCAACATTACTCAGGTACTGTCCAGCACCTATCATCCTGCTTCACAGGGTTCTCTCGAACGTAGTCACCAAACTATAAAATCACTCCTTAAGAAATTTTGCAATGAAACTATGAAAGACTGGGATAAACAACTTGACATCATCATGTGCATTTTCAGAAGTCTCCCAAATGAGTCTCTAGGAGTATCTCCTTATGAGATGCTCTACGGACGTAAGTGCCGTACTCCTCTTAAAGCTTTTAAAGACTCTCTAAGTAATGCCACCTTCAGTGACACTCTGTATGTGCCCCAGTTTCTTCAAAACTTAAAGCACATTCTAGAGCGAGTGCATAAATTTGCCAACGATAATTTATTAAAAGCTCAAGATAGGATGAAGACTCATTTTGACAAACACAGTAAAATCAGGAAATTTAAAACAGGAGACTTCGTTTTAGCATTTTTTCCAATCCTTGGTTCTCCATTGCAAAATAAGTTTTCAGGACCATACCGCATCAAGGAGTGCAGAAAAAACCACAACTACGTTCTTGAGACTCCAGATAGGCGGCGGAGGACCCAGTTGTGTCACGTCAATCTTTTGAAGAAGTATAAAGGTACACCCCCCACTTTGTTAGTATCTCTCTCCATCTTTCAAGATCCATACCTCCACAGTGAGACCTTCCCTGCTTCTCCTCCCGAAAGCACTAACTCTAAGTCAGTGCCTTCCAACTCGGAAATTCTTACAGACCTTCCTAAATATTTGCAGGACTGTAACAGTGCTCCTCTCATGAGAGCATTCCAAGAACATCAGAAGTTGTTCAGCGGTGATCCCCAGGAATGTAATGTGGTTCAACACGACATCCAGCTGCTTCCTTGATACCCGGCCGATTCGTCAATCCTTCTACCGCATCAGCCCGTACAAAAAGGAAGTTATGCGTGCTGAGGTACAGTACCTTCTGGATCATGGACTGGCCACCCATTGTGAGTTCCCTTGGGCCTCACCCTGCATCTTGGTGCCGAAACCTCACGGTAAAGTTCGATTATGTACAGACTATAGGAAACTGAACCTCGTGACCATCAAGGATGCTTACCCTTTACCTCGTATAGATGATATTCTTGACGCCGTAAGTAATGCTACTTATTTTTCCCAGATTGACTTATTAAAGGACTACTATCAGATTAGTCTGACAGAGTGGGCTAAGGAACTATCTGCCTTCACCACTCCTTTTGGCCTGTACAGATATGAACGCCTTCCTTTTGGACCGTGTAATGCCCCGGCCACCTTCCAGCGAGCTGTCAACTGCGTCATCCATGGCCTAGATCACACCTACGCCTACTTGGACGACATCGTTGTGGCAACTGATACCTGGAACGAACATCTGCTCCAGTTGCAACGATTGTTCTCCAAGCTCCTGACAGCTGGCCTTACGATCAACTTGGGCAAGTCCACCTTTGCTAAAGGTAAAGTGCGTTATCTTGGTCATGTGATAGGAAATGGCAGCCTAGCTCCTTTAGCCATTCATACTCAAGCCATTCAGCATTACCCACAACCTACAACCAGGAAGCAGCTCCTGCACTTCCTTGGCCTTGCATCTTACTATCGTAGGTTTGTAAAAAATTTTAGTACGGTAGCGACACCACTGATTAATCTGACCAGCCCCAAGCAACGGTATCATTGGACCATTCAAAAGACCGTTGCCTTTGAACAACTAAAGTCTCTGCTATGTTCTAATCCCATTCTCGCCTCTCCAGATATTACGAAGCCCTTCATCATCAATGTCGACGCAAGTGGCATCGGCATCGAGGGCGTTCTAATGCAACAGCGTGGCGAAGAGGTTCTTCCTGTCAGCTACTACAGCTACAAATTGAGGCCTCATCAGAGGAACTATAGCAACATAGAAAAAGAACTCCTCTCCATTGTCCTGAACCTTCAACATTTCGAACCTTACCTACAAGGCAATCGGTCCATTACCATCTATTCAGACCACAATCCCTTACGATTTCTGCAACAATTCCAATTCAGCAATCAACGTCTTCTACGCTGGGCTCTGTACCTGCAGAACTTTAACCTGGAGATATTCTTCATTAAGGGCTCGGATAACATCATAGCAGACGACCTCTCCAGAGTCTACGAGGTGGAGGCAGCTACTCCTACCACTCTACCGTCTAATGAAGTAACTTACCCCATAACAGCAGGCTTCGGGGGAGAGCTGTGACAGTAATCTCTTTCAAGAGAGATTTAGCCTTCTCCTTCCTACGTAGCGTTACTTCTATACTTCTGCCACATCATGAATGAATATATACATTCAAGAATAGTATATAAGTGGAATAACAGACGTCTCTACAGGGGGTACACTACTCTCCTCATCCCCCCCTCCGTCACTGTCGGCGCCCCACCTCGTCGATCACCAAATGACCACTTGAAACCAATACTCTCCCTATTAGTGAATCAGCGACTCCACGCGACTCCAGCGCCATCTGCATCGTCTATATAAAGTCTCACACGAGCAGTTGGCCTCAGAATATTCTTGTGCTCTCGAGATGACGCTTCTATCTAAGCATACGTCCTGTATATTAGTAGAGGTTTCAGCCAGCCCACTATTCTCAGCACCTTTAACAAATTTTTGTGTTGCTTATTGTAGAGTAACGTAATCATTATTTTATTTTATATTGTGTTTTGTCTTTGTATATATTTTTGATCCGCACTGTACATTGCCAAGAGATTATCTCTATTTTGTTTATATTTGTTTAAAGTATATTACAGTTCATTATTTATAAGATTTGTTTTGCGTGTTTTTCCCTTTCACTTTACCACAGGAGACAACCGCCAAGCAGTCAACATTTTGTTTCTCCTTTTTTTTTTAATGATATTAGCTTTTACACCAGCCATAGAGAAGACTGCCTTAGCACCTACATTTCTCGTCACAATATATATAAATATATATATATATATATATATATATATATATATATATATATATATATATATATATATATATATATATATATATATATAGGAGGGGTACCACCTCTGGTGCAAGTGTAGGGACCCATAGCCTCGGAGAAGAAAAAGAAGACCTTTTGGATCCTCACTGAACATTTTGATATTTTCTTCTCCTACCGCCCCTATTCTTTTGGTATACCTTGAGGCTACCTTGAGGTGCTTCCGGGGCTTAGTGTCCCCGCGGCCCGGTCGTCGACCAGGCCTCCTGGTTGCTGGACTGATCAACCAGGCTGTTAGACGCGGCTGCTCGCAGCCTGACGTATGAGTCACAGCCTGGTTGATCAGGTATCCTTTGGAGGTGCTTATCCAGTTCTCTCTTGAACACTGTGAGGGGTTTGCCAGTTATGCCCCTTATGTGTAGTGGAAGCGTGTTGAACAGTCTCGGGCCTCTGATGTTGATAGAGTTCTCTCTCAGAGTACCTGTTGCACCTCTGCTTTTCAACGGGGGTATTCTGCACATCCTGCCATGTCTTCTGGTCTCATGTGGTGTTATTTCTGTGTGCAGGTTTGGGACCAGCCCCTCAATTATTTTCCGCGTGTAAATTATTATGTATCTCTCCCGCCTGCGCTCAAGGGAGTACAGATTTAGGCTCTTTAGTCGGTCCCAGTAATTTAGATGTTTTACTGAGTGGATTCTAGCAGTAAAGGATCTCTCCTTTGTGTGTATATTTATCTAACTTTATTTGAAAATGTCATTACAGAAAAAAAGTTACAATATTGATTACATGCAGGGTACAAGGCTGCTTGTCACAAGTTGAACAGCTCCTCAGATGGCGGGCAGGAACCATGTATGCAGTGAGCATATATATATATATATATATATATATATATATATATATATATATATATATATATATATATATATATATATATATATATATATATATATATATATATATATATATATATATATACAGTATGGAAGCCAAACAATTTTTTTCATGGAGTGTTTTAGTATTCTGCAAACGTTTAAGACTTATTTTAATTAAAACAAATTCATTAAGAGAGAAATCTTAGACAGACGACGACGTTAAAGAAGCACATCACAAATTTCTATATTCATATACTAATTAAAATATACATAATCTTGTGTAATAATAAATTTATTTTGCAGGGCAGGGAACTATGTGGTCCAAACCAACAGTGAAAATCTCACCCAAGGTAAGTCCCAGTAATAAATACCATCAACATTTTGTTCTTCATTTTTTGGGTTATGTTTCATCATATTTATTACTCTAAGCCTAGATGAGCAACATATCTAAGGCATTTCTAAGAAAGAAAGTCAGCCCTAACTGATCCACGTAACTCTCCCGATTCTGTTGATCCCAAAAATGAGGACGAAGACGAGCCCAACCACCGCAGGTCTATGCTCCCACCACTTGGGTGTCACTGATCGCCCTGGGAGCCCTTCAGTCAACCACTGGGGAACTGCTACCTGCAATTCCAGCTTTGCCCTCACGGAAGAGTGCAGGAAGACTCAGACTTACCTTCAATCCATCTGCCTGTTAGGCGGATGAAGGCAGGAAGGAAGCGGAGGTGCTACAGCTTGGGGGGAGGGATAGGGGTGGGATGGGTTCCTTGATGGGAGGGGGGTACGGGGAGTGTGAAGGTGGAGTGCCGAAATATTCCCTTCAGACTCAAAAGGCTATTTACTGGGAAATATAAATAAATAAAACATTTATTATAATAAATGTTATTATAATATAAAAACAGCGGTGTAATTCGCTGGTGTAAAGCTCTCTCACTTAATATGTATGAGTTGGTGGCAGCCTTCCTTTTGGCCCTCATTTACTATAATAAACTAAAATGGCCTTCTTCCATTCTGTTAATATTACAGAAATGTTTTCTGGTCTACAGAGCAAAATCCTTATGTAAACAAAAGTTTACCCTCAATTGTTTCCTTCTTTATGAATATTAAAAAAAAAAAACATTGTAACAATTTTTTTATTAACATTTTCAATATACTGAATATGTAGTAACAAATTTTGAAAACATGTAATATGTAAGAAATAAATGTTGTGCATAAAGAAATAAAACGTTGCGCAATGAAGGCAATCTCGAGCCACACAACATGCAACAAAAGGGTCGCAGGTCTCTCTACTACACCTGTGTTTCTCCCACTATAACAAGGTCGCCAGCTGGGTTTATACCTCTGCACTCCAGCAATGCAGTTCAGTGGTTATTCACTATGTTGCTTGACAGTGTACGTGTTGCTACACTCAGTGTTAAATCAGGATTGCCAGCCTAGGGTACGTTCCATAAATACCTGGGCTGCTCTATCTCCACCAGCCACTAGGACATTTTCATATAAAAGCTTACTGTTCATATGAGGGGACTATAATATCTCTTGTGTATGCTCGTAGAGATATATGGAGGCGCACTCAAACACATCGGTAAAATTATATGACAGTTACTAACGAAAAGCGACATGAACACGTATATAGAAATGGTACATGAACAGATATATAAATAAATGCTCTGGAGATCGTCGGCAGCTCTCCCCTCACGACCTCCGTCAACTCCGTCAGCTGGGCAGAATTAAACGGGGGACTCATATTCTCTCAAGGGGGTGGGGAGGGGGTGCACTTCTTCAACGTCGACCGCCACCTCACCAACTGCCACGTCGTCCACACACACTGTCTTCTCCAAACAGTAGAATGCTGGCTGCCCTATAGCCTATCCTAATACTAACATAATAATAAATATGCTAATGTCATATACATATATGTTTACTGGCCTAACTAGCCTAATCAGCAAGGGGTAATGGGAGGGAAATATGATCTACAATAATCACTCCTGTTCACGACGCCTGTCCTCCGATGGTGTGAGGTTCCTATGGGTCCCAGGCTGCTCCTCAGCAATCCAGTAGCATGTTGCAAGGCCTCAGGTGTCGTGAAGTAATTGCGTTGTCTCCGTGCCACTCCCTAGAGTTCAGGTATTCCAATACTGGTCCAACCAGTTTTCACTGAGCTGGTTGCTGTATATACACGTTCCTTCAACAAGACATTTTCTTCTGGATCTGGAAACAGTTTTTTCCCTCCAACTTCTCAGCAGATGTGACTCAGTCACTGCAGACCTGCTCGTCGTACTAATCCAGACTCGCGGGCGCCGACAGGCCCTCCTGAGTCGTCGCCAAACGGAAGCACTTTGTGCTGGTACAAACCGTCTGAAGTAGCGAACACTGAGGTTCTCCTTGCACTCAGAGAAAAGGAATTTGATAATACCCTTTCAGCAGGTCGACTTTGGAGACAAACCTTACGTTTCCCACGTGGTCGACACAATCACTTATTCGGGGCATAGGGTGGGAATCTGACACGGTTATGGAGTTAACTTTGCGATAGTCGGTGCAAAAGCGATATGAGCTGTCACCCTTCTTAACCAACACACAGGGTGAGCTCCACTCATTGTTGCTCTGCTCAGCGAGACCATTCGCTAGCAGATACTCCACCTCCTGTCGTATGATCTTCCTCTTCCCAGGATTCACCCGATATGCGCTCTGCTTGATTGGCTTTCCTCCACTCACTTCCACTTTGTGCACCAGTCTCTTTTGCCGTCGGGCACATCTGTGAAGAGTGACTTCTTCTTCCTTATTAGGGTCACTAGATCTCTTCTCTGCCCTTTATTCAGATGATGTAGTTTCCCTTCAAGGTGCATCAAACTCTCTGTATTAGATAGACACGTACCATCAGCATGGGCCCACTTCCCTTCCTCTGCTGCCAACACTTGGTTCATCTCCATACACAGAAATGTCTCCCTTCACTTTTGTACTCTCGTGCTCTGCTGGGAAGTATGGCTTTAAACAGTATACATGACATACTTGTGTCTTACGGGGGCGATTCGGCTTGCTGATCTCATAACTTACAGGATGCACTTGCCTGACGACCGAGTATGGACAACCAAAGCATGATTCCGTCACTCTACCCCTCCCAGGTAGCAACATCATCACTCTGACTCCCACCTCGAATTCCCTTGGGACTGCATTCTTGTCGTACCAGATCGACATCCTGTCGTGAGCTGTCTTCAGGTGCTCAGCAGCCAGCTTCTTCGCCGTTTTCAATCGTTCACGGAATTTCTGCACATACTCTTCCACTGTCACTAACGTCTCCTTCGCCGTCAACTGCTCCTTCAACATCAACAACGGGCTCCTTACTTCGTGCCCAAACTCAAGTTGGAAAGGAGAGAATCTCAGAGACTCAACTATAGTATCTCTGATCGCAAACAGGGCTGGGTAGAGAGCTTCGTCCCATTCCCCCCTTCCCCTGTTCCGCACAAAATATTCGCAAGTCGGTCTTCAGGGTGGAGTGGAACCTCTCAATCGCTCCCTGCGATTGAGAGGTTCGTAGTTGGGCTATTCCCCAGCCTGCAATAGCCTGCTTAAACCACTTCGACTGGAAAATACTTCTGCAGTCGGACTGGATCTCCTTGGGCACTCGTCTTTAAGAGAAGAATCGCTAAAGGTGTCCCATGACGCATCTTGATGTCACCTTCCACACTGTGATCGCCTCTAGAAATCTCGTCGAAGCACACATAATGGTCAACAAGTAACCATTTCCTCTTCGTGTCCTAGGTAATGGTCCCACTACGTCGATTATTAGGCATTCAAACGCCTGGCCAAACGCAGGAACTGGAACCAAAGGTGCCTTCGGGATGGCAGGGACGTTCTTCCCCGCCCTCTGGCACGAGAACATGTCTTGCAGATTCTCCTTACATGCGCGTCCATGCCCGGTTAATAAAAATGCTCCTGAAGCTAATTTAAGGTCTTGGTCAGTTCTAAGTGACCCGCGGGATCAACTGAGTGTACAAGCTGTTGTTGTTGTTGTTTAAGATTTAGCTACTCAGAACGAAATGTCTATGTAGCACGGGCTATGGTGAGCCCGTAATTGAGTTGGGTTATTCGTGATAACCTTGTTGCTCTGATATTTGGGTCAAAGTATTAAATAGAGGTGGGGGTCTCCTTTTTTTTCCTGTTTCTTTTTCGCTTCTGTTTTAGTCTTGTTTTAATAACATTATCTTGGTGACAGATGTAGGTGCAGAATGTTCATTAGTGAGTCCCATTCTTTAACGGTTTTTCTAATCATTGTAGTGGCTGTGAAATGTGCATCTAATGCAGCTGCTGTCGTTGGATTAATGTTGATTTTGATATGCAGGGCTTCAGCAGCTTCAAATTCCAGTAAGTAGTGAAATAGTGGCGCCCCTGCTTCTGTTCCACAGATATGACACTCTTTAACTATTGGGTTTACTACCTCCCAGCAGCACTTGTAACCAAGTCTGAGTCTGTGTATGGCTACTGCAATGTCTCTGGATATCATTTTGTCAGGCTGGAAAGAGTAGTACCCAGTGGCTTGTTCGTACCATATCATAGTAGATCTTCCTTCCGCTACTTTGCTCTTTGGCAACTTTTGATAGTTAGGAGTATTTTCTTCTTGATTTGCTCCTTAATCTGTGAAAAACTTGGAGGTATTTGAACCTGTACAACAGATAGAGCAGTGGCAGTTTTTGGTAGTGAGTGTTCATTATAATTACCTTCTATGTCAATGTGACTTGGTATCCAATTTAGTGTGATTGACAGCCCTAGATTATGGGTTTCTTTCCTTTATGTTGGATTTCTGTGAGGAGTTGCATATTATCTCTGTGTTGACTGGATAACAATGCCTGAAGCGAAGATTTAGAGTCGGTATGAATGATGATTCCATGTAAATTATTCTCAATTATATAGTTTATGGGCCTCCTTCAGGGCATATAATTCTGTTCGCAATGTTGAGCACCCACTATTCATGCTCCAGTAAGCTTCACAGTTGTTAATGTAAACTGCTGCCCCAGCAGAACCTCTTTCTTGATCAAGTGATCCGTCTGTGAAGATGTGAGTCGTTGTAGGTCTTGAGATGGTTTCCATTTGTCGTTCTATGATTGCTTTGAGCCTCTGCGAGTCACATGCTGATTTTTGAATTGGTAATCCTTCAATGATAATATTTAGACTAGATTCTTCCCATGGAGGAGGCTGCCGAAATTGTTGATATGATCTATCTTCTCCTTTGTTTTTGATGGTCCATTTCAAGTCCACTTTCTCTAGAATCTTTACTAGATTATCCGTTCATGCACTTGTTCTATATTGAAGGTTTCTCTGAAGCGATCTGTGTAAGCTATATTTGATTGACAGTCTGGCAGTAGTTCTAATAAATTTTGTTGTTATGGTGGCTATCCTTTGTTTGATCCCGTTTTCTAAGGCTGGTAAGTTGGTTTCCATTTTCAGATTCTCTCGACACGTCCATATAGGTGCTCCCAGCATTGTTCTGAGGGCATCATTTTGAAACACTTCCAGTTTCTCCCACTGGTTATCACTGAGGGATGTAAGGGCAGGAGTAGCATAGTCAATGAGTGACCTAACTGCTTGAACGTAGTACATTTTGAGTACTGGTAGAGATGCACCATCTCTAAGACTTACCAGGGAGCGCAAAGCTGAGTTTCTGGTTTTACAACGTTGCCGAAGATATTCAATTTCTTGGCTTAATTTCAACTGACTGTCTATTATGACTCCTAAGTATTGAAAAGAGGTAACCCACTAAATTTCATGTCCTTGTATTGCGAGTCTGATGTCTTGAGTTCTCATTTTAACGGCCATTGCTCTGGTTTTATTGCTGTTTATTTTCACTGATATGCGTTCCGCTTCCCTGCTGATAATATCTAGGCATTTTTGAGCATGGTTCCTGGAGCCTTTGCCATTGGTGATGACAATAAAGTCGTCTGCATAGTTAAGCGGTTTGGCTTTTGGTAACTTAAGCTTCATGAATTGTTCCATGAGAGAGTTGAAGAGGAAAGAGCTTAGTATTCCTCCCTGCGGAATTCCATTTTCCAGCTTCTTTGAGGACGATGTTTTTCCTTGGAATTTGACTGTAGCTTCTCGGTTAAGCAGGCTTCCTTTGGCAAAGGGAAGAGCGTGTCCTTTAATTTCCTTATCTACAAGGGAGCACCGTGTAGCTGGAGCATTGGCTAACTCGAAGGCTTTTTCTAGGTCTAGAATAATAAGGATTCCAGGTTTGTCATTGATTTTATCCAGGAGGGAGGTAAGGCATTCTGTGGTTCCAACACCTTTTCTATAAGCAAACATATTTTAGTGCAATGGATTGGCTTTCCATTCAATTCGATTAAGGGCCATTCTTTCCGCAATTTTGGCTAGACAGCTTGTCAATGAAATGGGTCTTGAATTTCCGGGTTCTTTAGGTTTTGAAATGGGAACTATAATTGCTCTGTTCCAAGAGAGTGGTCGAGTTCTTGTCACCCATACTCTGTTGATGAGATTCAAGAAGGTTTCTTTACCCTTTTCTCCTAGCTTGGACAGCATATTGTAAGTGATTTTGTCCTCACTTGGAGCTGTGTTTTTAGTTTTCTTTGTAGCTCTTCTGAGTTCTTTCAGATTGAAAGGTTGGTCTAGTTCGTCAGGTATGGCTAAAGCGTCATCTATTTTTTTCCATCTTGCTGCTTAAAGTCTTTGTTGGTGAGTCAGAGTTTCTTGAGAAAGTTGAGTGGAACTGGCTCTTGACGCAAATAGATTTGCTAGCCTTTCTGCTTCTTGCTCTGGATCAACATGATGTGGCGGAGCAAGAGGCGATTTTCCTTTGGCCTTGTTGATCTGTTTCCAAATGTCGCCCAAGGACGTATGCTGATTTAGTTTGGCACACCACTCGAGCCATTTTTCTTCTCTGATTTTTTCTATTTCTTCGTGCACATGATCTCGGACAGCTGTAAGAAGTCCTAGATTAGCTTCGGTTCTATCTCTTTTGAAATTTTTTCGTGCACAATTTAGTCTGTTATGTAGCTCTTTGATCCTATCACAGTAATACCAATGGTCCTTGCGTTGTTTGGTAATTGTTTTCCTCTTGGGGATGGCGCGATTCACTGCTCTATGTACTGCATTTACTAAATCTTTTTCCATTTCTTCGGTGTTGTCAGGAGTGAAGTTTTGGTGCCAAGTTTCGAGAGATTCCTGAAACTTCGTCCAATCTACTTTAATAAAGTCCCATCCGGGCTCAGGAGCTGGAGGTCTGGGAGGTAGTGCTATATTAATAACTAATTAATAACTATATTAATACCGAAATTTGTAACAAAGTAGATGGCAAATTCCTTGGCGTTCTCATTGATAACAAACTGAATTTCCAGGGACACATTCTAAATATGTAAAAAAAGTTAAAAAAACTGTTGGTATTCTTCCTAAGATCAGATATTATGTACCTCGCCCTGCCCTGGTGACGTTCTATTACTCTCTCATCTATCCTTATCTCATCTATAGTAGTTGTGCTTGGGGTTCTACTACCCAAAATCATTTACGTCCTCCAATTACTCAACAAAAAGCTGCTATTAGAACAATATCTAACTCTGGCCCCAGACATCACTCGGTACCCTTACTCAAATCTCTGAATATGTTAGATACTAAGTCACTGTACATCCTCTCATGTGTATTATATATATATATAAAAGGCTGAACTGTAATGTCCCACCTGACCTCAAAAGCTTCCTAGAAGGTTGTAACAGAACCCATGAGCACCACACCAGAAACAAATACCTATTTGGTATTCCAAGAGTACGACTTAATCAAACTAGGA
Organism: Procambarus clarkii; assembly: GCF_040958095.1. NCBI lineage: Eukaryota > Metazoa > Arthropoda > Malacostraca > Decapoda > Cambaridae > Procambarus > Procambarus clarkii. The sequence goes on from NC_091190.1 coordinate 4,584,482, forward strand.
ATGCTCTACAAATTAAGGGACCCAGAATGTGGAATGACCTTCCCAATCATGTTAAAGACTGTACCTCTCCCAACCAGTTTAAGATAAAAACTAAGTATTACCAAATTAACTCCTTGTAACCTACGTTACCCCTAAATGTCAACCCATGTCTACTCTTTTAGACAATGCTGTTTGTTGACCAAATTGTATATTTTCTTTTTTCTGCTATGTTCCCCCCTTTTTTATTTTTTATTTTCTCAACACAATATATACTTTAATCTCAATTAGTATTAAGTTTTAGTCTTAGTGTTTTTCCTGCCCGAAACGCTTTGCATAATAGTGGCTTTTGGCATTGTATGTACTAGCTCTATCTATAAATCCATCAATGTTTGTATCTCAATTTGTATGTATGTACTTTACCTGAATAAACATTTGATTTGATTTGATTTGATTTGAAATGTTTTTGTAACAAAGTGGTCACTACTCAGTACATTGTCAACTGACCAATGATACAACTCATAAATACTGGTTGAGACAAACGTGAGATCCAGCTTCTCCCCACCAATGTGGGTTGGTTCCGTCGAGTTAAGCAAACTGATTTCAGGCACTTCATCCAAAAGGTGTTCAATGTCTTCCGTTGGCTTCGGTTCTTGGTGAATCAAGAAGTAATTCGCTATGAGCTTTGAAGTCACCCGAAATGATTGTAGGTGTAATGACTGCTATTTCAAAGATTATAGAGAGATCCATTTCGTGTTCTCTAGGGCTCCTGTATACATTGAAGACGGACAGCGTTGAATTCCTCATAGTGAGATTAACACCAATAATTTGTGCAAGCTCATGTGCAAGCTCCAGTACCGCACTTCTATACCGCGCCAGCATCACCACCTAACACCTCACTCTCATATACCATCATCCATGCTTCTCTCTTACTGGTCTCCACCGCCTCATTAGCACTCCCTTCTCCACGAAGAAGTGAGTTGGTGACTCGGGTCCGGCGAGACCTTCTTCCGCCTCCCGCACCAACTCCGGAAACTCTTCACTTTGCAGCTCACCAAGATGGGCGTTGTCAATACCTAGAGAACTGGTGTGAGTTACTTTTGTACTCCTATCCAACTCTTCCTCGCCTGGCACTCAACCTCTGGCCACCTCTTTAAACAAATGATCGAGCCCCAGGTCACCTGGCATGTCCTCTTCGGCGTGACTGGATCCGCTCTCATCATCTTCCCTGGCGCCCTGTCTCGACGTCACCGCGCATACCGGAAATGCCGCTCTCGCTATTTCCGTTGCATCACTTCTGACGTCCGTCATGCTGTTCTGTCAATAGGACTCTATACACTCTTCGCCCTTAGTCAAGTTCAGGAAAACACATCCTTCCCACAAGAGTCGTTTCCTAAGATCACCTGAGCTTCCATCCTGGGCAGTGAAGCACAGACCCCTATCACAAGAGTCTGGCAACCATAGTCTAAAGCAAGAGTCACTTCATGAAGAGACATCCTCACCTGTCCCCCCATCGTTCTTATCAGGACTACCCCTGTACTGGAACTTCTGTAGTCCTCAGCGTAGAGGGATATACTAATGAGGGTGAAATCAGTTCCGTATCCCTCCACATCCTTGCTGGCACAGGATCAGCTCTTCTTATCTTCGCTGTTCTCTCACACACGAAGGGGTGAATCCTTTTCTCCCTCGTCACTGGCATATTACCTATGGTATCGTTGGCTTCTTCGCTTCCTACTCTTGCGAATGCCACGTTACCATCGTGCTTTTGACGACCTTACTCCCATGCAAAGTGTCCGCGCCCCTCACAATTGAAGCATCGGCCTCCTCTTCCGGGCGACATTCTACCAGTCACCCTGGTACTTATCGGACGTAATGGTGGAAGCATAAGATTTCCAACTCTCACGTTAAGCTGTACGGATGGTCCAACTGGCCACCGCACTTGCTTTCCGAAACAAAATAAAAGAATCAGCCATCTGCTGGCGTCGGTATTTCTTCCAGGCTGCACTTTTACAGTGGACAGCCAGAGCACAGTCCGCATTCCACCAGGGAACGCACTTCCACATGCCCCGGGAGGAAGAGCGAGGAACAGAGTGGAGGGAAGCGTTGAAAACAGTGTCATGAAAAAGAAGGAGGGCGCGAGGGAAGGGCAGAGCGGAGTGGTCAGAGAGAGTAGCACGGAGGGTGAATAAGTTCCAGCCAGCCTTGGCAAACTGCCACCTAGGGAAGGAAAGGGGAAGATGAAAAGAGAAAAAGATAACATGGATGGGAAAATGGTCACTGTTATTGAGATTATCAAGAACCCGCCACGTGAAATCAAAGTAAAGAAATGACGAGCAGAGAGAAAGATCAAGACAGGAAAGGGTGCGAGTGCGAGAGTCCACATAAGTGGGTTCACCAGAATTCAGAAGAGACAGGTAAGAAGAGAGGACAAACGGTTCAAGAAGGCGGCCTAGGGTATTAGTGAGAACATCACCCCAGAGGACATGTCGGCAGTTGAAATCATCCAACAGGAGCACAGGTTCCAGCAAAGAGTCCAGTAGATGCTTAAGATCAGGAAGAGAAAGTGGGACATTTGGGGGGAGATAAATGGAACAAACCCTATACTCACAAAGACACAGGCAGCAGAACATTGGATAGATGATTGAAAAAGTAGGGGGATGATGGGTATATCAGTACGAATCAAGAGAGCAGTAGAGTTATAAGCCCCAGTAAAAGCTGGGGGGGGGGGGGGGGAGAGAAAGGAATAACCATGAAAGTGACCAGGACGAACACCAAGCAAAGGCACCTTGAGACATACACAAAGTGGTGAAACTGAGTAATCAGAACGTTTACAAAAGGCAAGGCTGAGTAATCATTGGCAAAAAGAGAAAGGAGAGCAACAGAGAACAATGAAGAAACAAAGATAAAGAAGAACACTGCATATTAAAAAAGCTCATGATCAGGATCAGCAAAGTCAGGGTAAGGGTGCATGGGTAAACTGAGTAAGGATGGAGTGAAGGGAGCAGGAGGACAGACCAGAGGCGGATGGGTAGGGTCCGGAGGAGGAGGAGACAACCGTGAGTGGCGGTCAAGGACAGCAGGAGAAGGGGGGGAGGGCAGAAACCGGGGAGCGCACCTCAGCAAGGGCAGCAACCAAGAGGGAATCGGGGGCTAAAGAAACCTCCATAGCTGGGACAGGAGGCCCGACCACTGAATTAGGAGGGGATGGAGCGAGAGATTTAGAGGTGAGGGGCGAGGAAGAAAGCGATGCCTTCTTACCCCCCAGGGAGTACGAAGGAGAGGAGACAGGATTACGTTTCTGAAGCGAAGAGACAGGTGTTCCAGCAACAACGTAGTGGGCGACAGATTCAAGTGTCTCAACAGAAGAAGATGAACGGAAGTGAACAACATAAAGATTGCTGGGAAGATGATAGGCGGCATGGAGGGCCAAGAGACTAGGGGGAGGAATGGGAAGAAGGATCGGGAAAAGAAGGGAATGAAGACACAGGAGACATGGCAGACTGGGTAGGAAGGGTGGAACTCCAGATAGAGAACCAGGAGGGGGCCCCCCTTCGGGACACAATGTAAAGGAAAAGTGAGGAGGGGGAGGCGTGTCCAGGTCTAAGGCCTGGAAATGGTTGTGAGACTGAGTAAGGAGAGGTAGACTGAGAGACGAGGAGAGGTAGATCGCAACACACAAGCATAGGATATGCTAGCGACAGGGGTGAGATGGCGAACTTGGCATCTCGCTTCAGGAAAAGATAGACGATCTCAGTGTTTCAAGTTGAGGACAGCTTCTTCAAGTTTGTAGTGTATACACGATCGGAAGAAGGTAGGGTGGGCCTCACCACAATTGAAGCAGCGAGCCTGAGGAGAAGAGCACTCGGACTTGGAGTGATCATCATCCCCATACATGGGGCATAGATACACAGTATTTGTACATTTGAGGACACCGTGCCCAAACGTCCAGCACTTATTGCAAAGTCTAGGAGAGGAAATGTACTCCTGAACGGAGCATCTGGCACCAGCAAGAATTATAGAGGGCGGAAGGGTCCTACTATCATAGGTAATTTTCACAACTCCAAGGAACTGACGGCGACAACAACGAGGGGGTAGAGTGAACGTGTCCACCAGAAGGACAGAAGGGACCTTGGGTTTTGAGGATATGTTTAATATTCTGATGGCAGTCACTTAGGTTCCAAACACCAGTTGCAACATGGTGCGGAAGGAGAACAGTGCCAATACTGGCATTTAGCCGAGCGTTTTTGGAGACCCGAACAAGAGTCTTCCCAATGCAGGATAATACAGCTAAGCGGGTAGCTGCATCCTGAGATGGAGCAGCGATGACAAGTGTATTGAGACAGGTCAGGTTGAAAGTAACAGAGGCATCTACAGAATCAACAAGTTGCTTATGGAGGGAGAAATCGTCAGGAGGAGTAGAACCCAGATGGTGGAGATCAGAGTATTTAGCCTATGTAGCATGACCAGGACCAGGACCCAACCACATAGGAGGGAGTCAGGGTGGGGGGAGGGAGTAGTCCGGTCGGTGCCCAATGTAGTGGGGGCTACAGAGCCTAGTTTTCCTTCACAGTCCAACTCAGAGGCCTGGTCGCCCACCCCATGAGCCTGGGTAAGAGAGGTTGTGTCAGTATCCATATATCATGTATTTTAAAAGGTTTGGAACCTGGAACCAAGGGATACCACCTACCAGGGCAGCCAGGGAGGCCGAGCATGGGCCAGTGGAGGAAGGGGGTGCGTCGTCCCCAGCGGTGCTCCCCCTTTTTAACAGGAAAATTCTACTGCTTCGTCCATTCTCCTACACTGGTGCAAAGACCTCATATGCTCTTTCGCCCCAGCCTGGACACCCAACCATTCACTTAGGGCAGCCCCTAATGGGTGACCCCTCCAGCGGGCGGTTAGGTGACTCACAAGGACCATATGTTTGTGTTCTTTCGCACATACAACTCCCAAAGAGGGACAGGAAAGGGGGCAGGGGCAACCCTCACCGGTCCCAGAAAGGTGTACTTCAGCCCCCCTCACCACGACAAGGAAACACACACTGGTAGGGGGGGGGGGGGGGTTTGCTGTAATATTCTGGTCTATCCACAGACAGAGATTGTTTTTTAACTTATGACGAAGATTTTCATAGTCATTCCCATAAGTTTCTCTCTGAGCTTGTCTTACCCAATAGATAAATAAGATAAGTAAGGAAAGGTGCATTTTATACCCCGTTTCAAGAGATAATGGAACACGTTTTGTTTTACTTTGATTAATTTGATGAGCGAGGAGTGATGAGTACAATCCATGACTGATGTTTGGGCTCGCTGCTGTTACGTACTCCTAGCAGAATACGTATATAAATTTGAAATAGCATTTTTGTTTCCATTATATCATTGCCTGTATATGTACACACATGGTGTTTTATAAATTGTCGTATGGTGTGGCAGCGTTAGTGGAGACAGGAGCGGGGTTGCGTTGCACACGTCTAGTACCTGTTTAATACGGGAAAGCTGGACCTGTTCAGTTTGGAAGTTCCAGATGTCACTTTTATTAGGTAATTGTTTATATACTGTAATTAAACAGGTGGCATTATACTTATATATTTTGTAAGTAACTATTATCTGTAATTTGCATTCTTGTGTGTTTTGAGAACAAGTGGTTGTTCAATTAGTTTTAAATATTAAAAAGTCCTTAGTTTCCATCCCTCATCCTGGGATGAGGCAGACGGGAGGTGAGAATGTGGGTAGCGCCAGAGCGAGAGTTCAGTAGCTGAACAGGACTCGAAGGAGTAACATGTGGGAGATAAGTCTGTTATTTCTTGTTGTGCCATATTTTACTATTATATATTACGTGAAATGACAATACTTTCATTTGTTGTATAAGTTAACTTAACCATCTGTGTTTTTATATTATACTGTCTTGAATATATATCTATATAATATTTTGTATCTATTCTTCAGTCCTAAAGGAAGAGTTTTATTTATGTGCTCATTACTTATCAAGGGGTTATACTGGTGACGCGCTTTAGAGAGCAGCAGTGGTATCCCTAGACGTAATTAAAGCTTGGCTGCTGTAGGGTCACGAGCCGTAACGAACGATAGGTAACAAAGAGTTATGGGGGCCTGTCCGGGATATATTGTTCCCACTTAACCTTAATTATGCTAATCTAACCTTGCCTTCCTAGGTACCAGTGTGTTAAGTGTCTGTGTGTTTCTAAAGAACTATTCCATGTGCCAAGCAAGCCTTCCTGTGTGTCAAGTAACAACGTTTCACGATTTTGAGGTAAGTCATCCTATATATTTTGTTTGTGCAGTGAGGCCAAGCGAATTTTCAGTGTGGTGACAATTTTACAGTGAAGTGTAGTGCAGTGCCATTGTTTTTAATTATTGTTGTGAATCAAGTGCCAAGTGTTAGTAACGATGGAGGAGAAAGTTGCAGCGTTGGTGGCTCACCCAGACTTTGAAAGGATTCAGAGCCTTAAAAAGACTGAGTTAATACAAATGGCAAATCAGTTGGATTTGACCGCCAACAATAGAATGGTTAAAGCCCAAATATTGAAAGTCATTGTGACACATTTTGTTGAGAATGGAGAGTTAGATGAAGAATTTCTAGAAGAGTTAAGAGAGGAGTCGAGTGATCAGATGACGTTAAAGCGTCTTGAGTTAGAAGCTCGCCAATTAGAGCTTGAAGCTCAAAAGGAACAGAAACAATTAGAGCTTGAAGCTCAAAAAGAACAGAGAATATTAGAACTTGAAGCTCAAAAGGAACAAACTAGGCAATTAGAGATTCAACAACAAATGGCTGACACTAACTTCAGGCTTGAATCACAGCGTATGGCAGCTGGGCATGGAAATACTAGTAATGTTTCAATAAATAGTGATAATAATCCCATCAGGACGCATAAGTATATAGAGTTACCAAAGTTCAATGAGGAGGATCCTGAGGTTTTCTTTGCACATTTTTATAAAATTGCCATCAGTATGAACTGGCCAAGGGATCAGTGGGTAGCCATTATGCAGTCTCAATTTAAGGGGCGTAGTCAGGAGGTTTTTACATCCCTTCCTGACGCTCATAGTTTTGATTATGAATTTGTAAAGAAAAGCATCTTAAATGCTTATCAGTTAAATCCAGAGGCACACAGGCAAAAGTTTAGAAATCTAAGGAGGACAAGTGATCAGACAATAGCAGATTTTACTCGTCAGAAGACGAATTTTTGTAACAGATGGTTAAAGTCACTTTCAGTCACTGATTTTGATGCTCTAAAGAATCTTCTTATAATGGAAGAAGTATTGTCATGTCTCCCAGACCAGTTGTCTACTTTTATGGCAGAACAAAAGAATGTAACAGACATTTATGAGCTGTCAAAGCTCGCGGATGAGCATGAGTTGTTGACTAAGGCCCAGTTTACGGCCACTTCACCTAAGTCTAGTCGTAGAGTAAATTATAATGCTCACCGAACTCCTTATCAGAATCCATCCAGTCCTAGTACTCCAGTTACTCCCATGAGCTCTTCTCTTACAAAACCTAACCCTGCTACTTCATTGTCAGGAATGTCAAATAATAATAAGGTTATTTCTAAACCTACAGTTGGTTCTACCAGTGTGTCCACTGTAAGGTCCTGTTCCCATTGTAAGAGAAAAGGCCATGGAATTCATTCATGTTTTATATTGCACCCTGAGTTACGACCAACTGGTCTCATTTATTGCAGAGGTGTGCAAAATAAACTTACTAATAAACATGTAACTGTAAACCCCAATTGGGTGAAACAGTATTCACCATATATGTCTTCAGGTGAAGTTTTGTGTATTAATGGGAAGTGGAAGCCAGTGGTTATTCTTCGTGATACAGGTGCTTCCCAAACCATAATTTCATCCAGTATTCTTTCTGATGTTGAAAAGAGAGATACTGGAAAGTTTGTTGTTCTTCAGAGTGTTGCAGGATGTAAAACTGTACCTCTAATAGACATTAATTTCAGATCCACCATTACACCAAGTTTATGCACTGTGGGTGTTAGTACACAGTTGCCCATCCCAGGTGTGGATGTTATATTGGGTAATGATGTGGCCATAAATCATGTTGTGGGTGAGATTGATCCCCGTTTGTGTAAACAGCCAGTTGCAGACCATGTTTATTCTGCCTGTGCTGAAGTTAGTTCTATGAATGAACCTGTTGTAGAAGATGGTTTTGTCCATTCTACCTGTGCTGATGTCAGTACTATTATAAATCCAGTTGTCAGTTCTGATGTTGTTACTCAAGCATTTGTTCCAGTAACCAGTACCCCTTCAGTGGAGAAGTGGGATGTGGTTGTTCCAGATTCCTGTGTGGCCGATTTAGTTGTTGAGAGTAAGCTTGATACTATGACTGCTTTATTCCAATAAATTGGGAAAGGATGTCCATGTACCATTGTCTTGCCTGCTCACTACGAACGTTGTGCCAGGAGTTGAGAGAAACTTAAAAGCCACGACTCTGTATTCCAGCCAAGTGAATGGTTTAGGACAAGATGTTGGGTTGGCAGAAGTATTCCCGCTCACTCCAAGTTTAGAATCAGTTGTCGAGAGTAAGTCCGTTGTAGAGGCCCCGCCTCACCCTAGTCAAGGTGATAGTATAGGGGAGGAGGTCAAACTACCTGTTACTTGCCCGCTCGTTTCAGATTCCCTTCATTTAAGTGCTTTGAGTAGAACTGACCCTAAGATTTCAGAGAGAAGCAAGGAGACAGTCTGTACTGTAGATCCAGTTTTGGAGAGTGTGGGAAAGCAGCCAGAGGATCAGCTTCTGTTGAGTAGATGGAGACCCATTGAGCCTCCCTCTTCAGTTGTCTGTGAGGATGTGACCCAGCTTGGTAGTGATATTATTGATTGTGAGCAGACAGTACTCCAAGCAGCTCCAGAAGTCATGGGAGGAAATTTTGGTAAAATCATTAAGAGTGGTAAAGTAGCATTTGGATCTAAGTTGCAGAGTTGTGATTCTTATTCTATGTGGAGTAAGTATTTCTCATTGTGTACATTGAGTCAGAGTGTGTGTAGGATGTTGAAATCTACTTTTATTCTGCAGGAGCCATTTTCTTGTGAAGTAATGGACTGTGGGACATCTTTGTCAAGCCTTGTGGTTGAGCAGAGAAAGTTTACTCAAGTAGGTTGTGCATCCAGTTCTGAGGAAGTGGTGAGTTATGCTAGAGCAGTGTCTCTATATTCAGATCCAGTTAATTTTGATGCACGAGTGATAAAAGTGTATGTTCCACTTAAGTGTGGTGTTGACTTTCAGAGTCATATTGGAGTTGACTTTCAGAGTCATATTGTGGGTGAAGGATTAAATCATACTGGGGAGCAGATGTTTGAGGCTCCAGGTGTGTATTTCAAGTTGGAGGATAAGGTTATCCTACCTAGAGTTAATCATTGTGAAGGGTTTCAGATTGTCCTTGGGTGTTTCCCAGGTAATCTGCTGTTCATCTTCAAGATGTTAAGACCCTTAAACCTCTTGGTTGATTGGTTGTCATCAGACGTAAATCACTTGGGAAGTGATGGTGAGGGTTGTAAAGTTTTCGGCATGTTTTATTTAGTCTTTTGGCAGACTAGACGGTTGATGAAAGTGTGTATTGTGTTCAAGTTCACCATCAGGGGGTGTGAACTTGTCTTGAGAGTTATGATTGAGATATGGTGCCTAGGCATATGCCTGTTTTCTTTCACTGATCGTTATGACAGAGTTATGAGGCAATTGATTTCTGTGTTCCTTATGGATCATCTGAGTCAGTTCGATCAGGTAGTCTTTGCACTTATCTTGGGTTGTATTTCTTGGTTTGAAGGTCAAAGGTTTGATAAGTCGGTGTCTTGTGTTTCGGAAGGTTCTATGAATGGGAAAGTTTTATGCATAATTGTGAGGTTTAATGCTAATTTCTCTAATTTTAGTATCCATTGGGCGAGAGTATGTGTTCCACAGAGGATCAAGAGTGATGAAGAACAGATGTCTGTGTCAGAGCATACCCAGGAGAAGTCCCAAATCTACTCAACATCCAGTCAGCTTCAATTAAGCAGTTCAGCTCCAGAAAAAGGGAGTAATGGAAAATGGAGTCTGTCTTGGAAAAATTCACCATGTGAAAAATGGATCACATGGAAATACGGAACTGATCTTGGAGAAATAGTAGAAACATATGAAAAGCTAAATTGCCATGATAACTGTGTGAAAGCAGCTACCTATATTGACAATTCTATTCATGCTAATAATGATAATGTAGATAGGAGTGTGAAATATGATCTGAAACAAAGTGAAATAAATGAGATAGTACCTTGGAGAGATAAATTTGCATACTCCAGTGACACATATGTAGAACATAGTCATAAGACTGAAATTTCTGAGTTCCTGTAAGACTATATTTGGAGTGTTTTCATTTTTGTCCAGAAATGTGTTCTTATTACTTTACATGTTTGGTGTAATTAATACCATAAATCTCAAGAGTCATACATTTTACTTTGAAAAAATGCCATTGATCTTCAATCTATTGCATTTTTTTTCTTGGAGGTGGAAGTGTTACGTACTCCTAGCAGAATACGTATATAAATTTGAAATAGCATTTTTGTTTCCATTATATCATTGCCTGTATATGTACACACATGGTGTTTTGTAAATTGTCGTATGGTGTGGCAGCGTTAGTGGAGACAGGAGCGGGGTTGCGTTGCACACGTCTAGTACCTGTTCAATACGGGAAAGCTGGACCTGTTCAGTTTGGAAGTTCCAGATGTCACTTTTATTTAGTTAGGTAATTGTTTATATACTGTAATTAAACAGGTGGCATTATACTTATATATTTTGTAAGTAACTATTATCTGTAATTTGCATTCTTGTGTGTTTTGAGAACAAATGGTTGTTCAATTAGTTTTAAATATTAAAAAGTCCTTAGTTTCCATCCCTCATCCTGGGATGAGGCAGACGGGAGGTGAGAATGTGGGTAGCGCCAGAGCGAGAGTTCAGTAGCTGAACAGGACTCGAAGGAGTAACATGTGGGAGATAAGTCTGTTATTTCTTGTTGTGCCATATTTTACTATTATATATTACGTGAAATGACAATACTTTCATTTGTTGTATAAGTTAACTTAACCATCTGTGTTTTTATATTATACTGTCTTGAATATATATCTATATAATATTTTGTATCTATTCTTCAGTCCTAAAGGAAGAGTTTTATTTATGTGCTCATTACTTATCAAGGGGTTATACTGGTGACGCGCTTTAGAGAGCAGCAGTGGTATCCCTAGACGTAATTAAAGCTTGGCTGCTGTAGGGTCACGAGCCGTAACGAACGGTAGGTAACAGCTGCCAGGTGTTAGTTATGGAGTGTGTCCTGATGACGTGTGGCATTTGTTCTGGCCAACTACCATTCACTAACCAAAAAGGCACATGAAAGCAAATATCTGCTTTTGCAAACTGTTTAAACGTCATCCCCTCTTGATTAAAGATCAATTGGATTATCTTTAGTTGGTACATGCAACAATTGAAAGCCTTCAGAAATTTCATTAATTTCATAGACGCGATTTTTTGATACAGAGTCGGACAGTTGTCGTTCTGTATCCATTGCAGAGCAGCTTCATTGTCAGACCATATAATGACATCTTTGATGTTTATGGTAAACAAGACTGGTTTGATATGCACTGCTAAACGTGTTCCTGTAACCAATGCTGTTAATTCCATCATAGGCAAAGTCCTCTTTTTTAATGGAGCGACTCTGGCATTAGAGGTGATTAGATATGATTGATGGGAAGTCTCTAAGTAAGCACAAGCTTCGAAAGCTCTGGCTGATGAGTCTGCGAATACAGGTAGTGTTACTTCATCATTTTCCTCAACTATGTTTTTCGGAAAGATTATCTGTTCGACTAAAGTTTATTCATGAGCCATCTTCATCCAAGTGTTTTGTAACTGGAGTAGTAATGGATCATCCCAACTAACTTTTGTCTTCCAAGCTTCTTGCAGCAATAAATGTCATTTAATTGTTTAAGGGTTTAATAGACCAAGTGGGTCAAGTACTTTGTTAACCTGTGAAAGAAAATCCATTTTGTAGCAATGCAATGGTTTACTAGTACTTATTTGATTGATATAGTGTCTGATGTGAGATCCTATCCCATACCAAAAACTTTTTGAGATTAAGGTATGAGATATTCAGGGTAATCTCTCTTGATTTGATTATTCAATGTTGCATTATTTGAGGCCAATGACTGTAGTGGCATTTTGGCTCCTTGCAGCTTCTTGTTGGCCTCTTTAAATATTTGTAACAGTTCAGTTGTACTGCTAACTATTCCCATGAAAATTATCAACATATAGATTTTGACACATTTCGGACTTATAGGGACTGAAGGATTTTTGTAGATGAATTTCTTGTAGCAGGAATGGGCTGGATGCGCCTCCAAAGAGTACGGAAGAGAATCTTCAAAACACAATCAGACTATTTAGATCTTCTGGGTTCTCTACCCATAAAAACTTTGTGAAGTTTCTTATCTTCTTTCTGTAAGCCAACTCTCAGAAAAGTCTTGCTAATGCCCACTGTATATGCATCTTTGATATATCTAAACTTCAATAGTATGTCATACAATTTCTTAATTAAACTTGGATCTGTTTGTAAGAAATCATTTAGACTGGTTGCTTGGGGTCCAGATTTAGAGCTACAATTAAAAACTATATGTAAAGGAGTTATTTTTTATTGTCTGATTACAGCCATATGAGGTAAAAAATGGCCTGTTTTCTTATTGTCGTGTTTCATGACTTCAATGAATTTATTCTGTAACTGTTGAGCCTCTTTATGTAGCCTCTTTATATTATATGCATTACAAGTCTGGACTGTATCTCAAGGTAGAGTTGTAAATGCTCAGATTTTTTCTTAGCTTTGCTAACACATTGACCATAAGCCACATGATGGTTGGTAGGTATGGTTTTGTGGTTAAGTTTTCAAGGTAACCTTACCCAGTATATTCCATGATGGACAGTCATTATGGTCACACAGTCTCTGAGTATTAATTGTATGTACAGACATCATCAGGACTTGGTTCTTCAGGAATTATACCTATTGCATCAAGTTCCCACAATTTATGTACGGATTCTAATCCTTCATCAATTATGTGAGTGATTGCAAGTGGTGACTGTTCTTTGTCCAGTCAGGCTACAATTACAGTCTCTGTATGGTGGGATTTATCAGGAGTTGAAGATTCAAGATTTAGTACAGGTCCTGACATCAATAAGTCTCACTGCTAATTTGAGTAAATTCATATCAATAGATTTCTCTGGTTCCAAAATGAATTGGTGATAGTAGTCTGCTCCTATCAGGATTCCAATATCCCCTATGTGGTCGGAATCGATCAAAGGATCTGCTAATTGGATTTCTTTTGCTATTAGGAACTTAGCCGTGGCTTCCAGACCAGTCACTTGTATGTCAGTTGGAACTTTCTCAACTACTATAGCTTTAACTGCCTTTTAGAATGTACATAAACAGACATTAAGCTTTACTTCATGGCAGGTTTTAAGACCTGAATTGGTGAAAAAACTGTTATGGATATAGATACATGATTTGAAAATTTATGTTGTAAATCTTCTGCCACCTTTTTACTGATAAAGGTTCTCTGTGAGCCTTGATAACACATGCCTCTAGTTTGAATGCAAGCTCCTTGACTAATTAAGTTCAGCTGTGCTGTAGGTAATGTGGCTGTGGTAATAGTCCTTGCTACTAAGTCATTGACATTACTCTGTACCTTGCAGAATTGTACAGCTGATGAAGCATTATCATCTTTTGTCTTTGCTTGAGATGCAGGTTGATTATTGGTTGCCTGAGATCTGGACTGAATGTTGATATCACCACAGGTTGCTGTGTGATGTACACTTTTGTGACAATATGGGCAAGTCTGCAAATGAGCGTTACATTCACTCAAATTGTGATTCCACTGACAACAGATGAACCTGTTTAGATATTTCAGTCGACTGATTCGACTATGCATTGTCTACATATTCTGTGCACTGATATATGGTATGTGCTCCTGACAGAATAAACATCTAGGGACACTTGTAACTCCTTTCTGCTTGAGAGCTTGATTTCCTACAGTTCTGTTTACTGTGGGTGATATTGAATATGTGCCGACATTACTCTGTTTCCACTTTGCGGAAGATGAGTTATGTGGACTTAATTGTTGATTGAATGATTGGACATTCTTGTTGACCAGACCAAACACTAGAATGTGAAGGGACCACGACGTTTCGGTCCGTCCTGGACCATTATCAATTCGATTGTGGGACCTGTACACAATCGACTTGAGAATGGTCCAGGACGGACCGAAACGTCGTCGTCCCTTCACCTTCTAGTGTGTGGTCTGGTCAACATACTTTAGCCACGTTATTGTGACTCATCGCCTGCACATTCTTGTTCTTGTGCGAGAATACACTTTTAGTAAATTTATCTTGTGCATCGAGTTTCCCTCGGCTTTGTAATCTTTGTACATAAACTCCAAGTCCATCTATGATTTCTTTCAGTGATAAGATGTTGGTGTTATAATGGGTGCACAGGCTGTCTATGATTTCATTAGTAGTTTCCTTTGTATGATTAACTTAGTAAGCCACTCTGCATCTCCTGCAACTGCCTTGGTACCGAGGGCTTTGAGGATTGATTATTGAAATGACTGTAGTGATTCATAAGTTTTATTTGGAGAGTGGTAAATCCAATAATTATTATGATAGACGTACAATTGTAGTCTCCTTATCACTGTAGTTATATTGTAATAACTCTATGGCATGATCTTAATCATCATCTGTTAATGACAAGTTAGCAATGACCTGCCTAGCTTATCCATTTGATTGGCCATGTAGATATGGAATTTATTAACCTTTTTAAGAGAAACCTTGGAATTTATTATAGAATCAAAGGCTCTCCAGAACCCATCCCAATCATCTTCATCCTTGCCATCAAAATATGGTAAATGTTCCTTTGGGAGCTTGGCTTCTATATGTGGGAAAGTTGTGGTGCCTAACTGAGTGGATGAGCTCACATTTGGTTGGGTTACTGCTTGTGATACAACTTTCTTCAAAGGATCAAGTTGATCCTAAATGCTATCTATATATATTGTTGCTTCAACAATGATATCTTGAAATTGCCTTCTGTTTAGATCCACATCAGCCATTTCTGCTAAATAAGTCTGTGGTGTTGTGTGTTAGTGAGGAAGTCTTGGTTGTAGGGTTGATATAAAGCCATTGCTTGGTTATTGACTTTAATACTTAAACTGATACATGACTAGTAGCTACCAAGCTTGGCGGGCGTCCTGTACGCTCTTGTTTACCTTCTCTTCTGGCGTCTGAGCCGCCGCACATAGAAAACGGAGGGTACCGTTTTCTGTGAACATGACATCCCTCCTTTTCTTTAAAAAGAATGACTACAGGATGTCTACCATGCTTGTAGCACAAAGCAAAGTTATTGTCACCAAGTAAGTTATTAACATATCAAGAGATATTGCATACATTTAACATTAATTAAGCACACAAAGAATTTAAACAACTTAATCTTTACCACAAAGGATTTCAATGTTAAAAATACATATGCAATGTCAAACAAACATGAAAGAAACTGTAATACAAGTTTACAAAATATTGAATGAGAAATCTGCATTATTCAAACAATATTAAATTTAGTTTAGCATAATAAGTAAATACTTTGCATTACATAGGAACACAATTAATCATCAAATCGTGTAGGGCGTTTAACATGACGTTTAGGACGAGAGTCCTTAAATACAAGAATATCTCTTGAGGAATTGTTTATTGAGTTATAACAATTTTTTTTCTTTATCGTTTGTACGACTTTGCACTTCATCATTTTCTACACTAGTTGCAATCACTTTGAAATGAGCCATATTACGTGTTATACTATGATCTCTATTACTAGCTGTTACCATAGTTCCTTTTACACTAATCACTTTATATGGTTTTGTATCATACGGCATATCTAGCTTTCCCTCTTTTTTCTTTTTAACGAGAACAGTATCTCCAACCTTTATGAATTGTTCCTTTGCACGTTGATCATGAGCAATTTTCATTTTGCCCTTGGCTAGTGCATCCTTCTGAGCGAGACGTTTATCCGTTACCTCGGCTGGCATGACAGGTAGTGAGATCCTCATAGGACGTCCAAATAAAAGTTCACCAGGCGACTTGCCCAGTGTTCCATGCGGTGTTGCACGGTAGTTCCTGAGAAAAGCATACATAGCTTGTTTCCAGGATCGTCCTTCGGCATGAGCACAGCGTACCGCTTTCATGAGAGGTTGCATGAATCTCTCAATTTCTCCATTTGCTTGAGGATGTAGTGGCATCACACGGTGGTGTTTGAATCCAATATGCTCAGCAAAGTTGACGAAGTCTTGTCCATTGAATGGCGGTCCATTGTCCGTCTTGACAACTTCAGGAATGCCAAAGTTTGAAAAGATCTTGTCGAGTTTCGGGATGACAGCCTTTGCAGATATGAAAGTGATGATTTTTACTTCTTGATAACGTGAGTGATCATCAATGACTAACATCAAGTACTCTCCAGTTGGTAGTGGTCCGCAGAAGTCCATCGATACTTCCGTCCATGGTGCAGCAGGTAGTGGTGAAGGTTGTAGAGGTGTTGGTCTTGAAGTATCCACTGCAGCTTGGCAAGGGACACAGGCATCATGCATATCCTTTGCTTGACGATCAATGCCAGGAAACCACACCTTTTCTCGTAGCAGCTGTTTGGTCCTAACAAGACCTTGGTGTCCTTGATGTGCAAGCTTCAGAGCACGTTGCTGGAGAACAGCTGGAATGACGATACGAGTACCTCGCAGGACGGTGTCGCGTTGTTGCGTAACACTTAATTCTGTCTGGATGCGTTCAAGTGCTTTGAATGCATCTTGGTCAACTCCTGAGGCTGGGATGCGTGGAAACTTTTTCTTAGTCAATGCATCCACTGTTGCTTGCAGAGTTGGGTCCTCTAGGGTTGCAGTACGGATTTCATGAAGAGTGAGAGCCTTAGGGACTGCATCACAGGTTACAGAGTGTACATATTCCTCGGCAACTTGAATTACATCTGGGTTGATGTGCAGATGAACTTTGCTATCAGTAGAACAAGCCATGGGTTCAAATCGATCAAAAAATTCAGCAACAATAGCATCAACATTGTCTGCAGATTCCACTGCTACAGCATTAGAAAGCTGAAGTAGCCCCAATTTGACTGAAGTCTTGTAACTGAGTAAAGACTCCTTTGCATTCCTAACAACATGGAATGTAGTAGTGAGCATTGCACTCTTTGACTTAATCTCTGCAGTGAAAGTTCCAATCACTGGCAAGGCTACCTTAGAAGCATAGGCAGTGGCTTTGCCATTATAGTTTTTAAGCTTTGGGAACTGTTTCTTAAATTTCTCATAGTGGCACTCAGCAATGGTGTCAATGTTTGATCCAGTGTCAATAAGAACTTTGAGACAAATACCATCAATGTATACTATAGTCTCTGGGTTGTTTGGAAGATCATTCCATTCTGTGATTGCCTGTACTCCATAAGTATAATCACATTCACTGTCATCTGAGACTGGTTGTAATGAAATGTTGTCTTGTACATTATTAACATTCTGGATATGAGGTGCAATATTGTGTTTACCACCTCGACCCCTATGACCTGATCCTCGTACAGTGCTTTTATTCACTAACTGTGGTTTCTTGAGTGCGGAACGATACATAGCACCAAAATGACCTAGTTTTCCACACTCATAGCACTTCTTACCTTGAGCAGGACAAACATTATCTTGGTGTGGGTCCGAGTCCGAGCGCAGTTAAAAGCTCTGTACCTCAAGGTACAATCCTTGCACCACTGCTGTTCCTTATTCTCATATCAGATATAGACAAAAACACAAGTCACAGCTTCGTGTTATCCTTTGCAGATGATTAAAAAATCAGCATGAAAATTACCTCTGCTGAAGACATTGATAAACTACAAACAGATATTAACAAAGTTTTCGATTGGGCAGCAGAAAATAACATGATGTTTAACGGTGATAAATTCCAGGTACTCAGATACGGCAAAAATGAGGATCTTAAACATAATACAGGGTACAAAACACAATCGCATCTGCCCATGGTAGGAAAACAGCATGTCAAGGGTTTGGGAATAATGATGTCCGACGACCTAACGTTTAGGGAGCATAACCAAGCAAGTATTGCGTCAGCCAGAAAAAATGATAGGATGGATTACGAGAACCTTCAAGTCCAGAGATCCCATCACAATTGTTGTACTCTTCAAATCACTTTTGTTGTCCCGTCTTGAGTACTGCTCAGTATTCACTTTCCCCTTCAGAGCAGGAGAGATTGCTGAAATTGAGGAAATACAGAGAACATATACGGGACGCATAGACGAGATAAAGCACCTAAATTATTCGGATCATCTCAAAGCTCTCCAAATGTACTCACTAGAAAGGAGACGAGAGAGATACCAAATAATATACACATGGAAAATACTGGAGGGACAGGTCCCAAATCTGCACAGTAAATAACAACGTACTGGAGTGAACGACATGGAAGAAAATGCAGAATAGAACCAGTGAAGAGCAGAGGTGCCATGGGCACAATCAGAGAACACTGTATGAACATCAGAGGTCCACAGTTGTTCAACGTCCTACCAGCGAGCATCAGAAATATTACAGGAACAACCGTGGACATCTTCAAGAGGAAACTAGATTGTTTCCTTCAAGGAGTGCCGGACCAACCGGGCTGTCGTGGGTATGTGGGCCTGCGGGCCGCTCCAAGCAACAGCCTGGTGGACCAAACTCTCACAAGTCAAGTCTGGCCTCGGGCCGGGCTTGGGGAGTAGAAGAACTCCCAGAACCCCATCAACCAGGTATCAACCAGGTATCTCAATCATGTTAAAGACTGCACCTCTCTCAACCAGTTTAAGATAAAAACTAAGCACTACCTAATTAACTCCCTGTAACCTACCTTACCCCTATAATGTCAACCCATGTCTGTTATTTTTAAACAATGTCGACCAAATTATATTTTTGCTGTTTTCCTGCCATGTTCCCCCCTTTTTTATTTTTATATTTTCTCAACACATTTTATGTGTTAATCTCAATTAATATTAAGTTTTAGTCTTTAGTGTTTTTCCTGCCTGAAACACATTGCGTAATAGTGTCTTTAGGCATTGTATGTACTAGCTCTATCTATAATTCATCAGTATCTGTATCACCCCTTGTATGTATGTACTTTTCCTAAATAAACATTTGAATATGAATTTGAATTTGTTGAAAACTGATAAGCAAGTGTTATTTTGGAGTTTGTTATTTGCCTGGTGTGCTGTGAAATATTTGCAGTGGTGATGATCAATATACTGGTTATTGTAAATGTGTGACAGTAGATTTAGTTCAGGATCAATATCAGCTTGCATGTGAATGCGATGGAGTCAAGATATAATAAGGTATGCAGTTACAGAGCTGTAAAATACAAGATCTGCTAAATATATAACATAATTATAGTAAAAGTTAAAAAATCCAAATACACATATAATAGAAACAAGTAAAGTAAGATGAAGATCTGTGAATTGAAATGAATGGTACCTAGGTATTGCTTCCAGAGATCGTCCTTTCTTTCCTCCCCAGATTCTGGATGTAGCAGGCAAAACAATTATCAAAAGTGTAACAATTTGGTTATATATAATCCAAATGAACAATTTCGATAAATTTGTAATAATTGTTTAAAAATAGTAAATTGCACTTTTGGCACAATTATTACTTGATATATTACGCTGGTAAGGGTTTGATCTAATCCTATAGAGGTGCCTTCTGATTTTACCTGAAATAGGGTTTGCTTCAGTTGATTATGGATATGTTGAAATGAAATGCTCTTACTGTGTTAAGAAACACTTTTAAAAGATTTTTTAGTAATGAGCACCTCTCAAAATTTTTGATTAAAAATAATACTGTCTTAAATATGTGTATATAATGTTGATATATAATCAACATTATATATACACAAATGATATATAATGTTTCCACAAGTAGGGAATAAAGGTATTTATGAATAAGATGCAGTTGAGTCTGTGACAGTGATAAAATTAATTACTGTGGTTTGTCACACATAATACATACTAGTATGGTATATATGCTTTACTAGGTAAGGGATATGGTGATCTTAAGCCAGTGTAAACAATTTGGTCACTTAGATATATTATAGATATTATAGGCTGTCAAGCTTGGTTTAGGCTAGATTATGTATTAATTTTTCCAATGCAAATAAAGAAGTTTCTTATGTATTTACAAGTGAAATATTTGGTAACCAGAAGGACCATATATGTGGAAAAATGCCGGGATTGATTTATGAGGAGAATTACTTAGGACTTGAACTGCACTAAATTAAAAATTACTATACATAAAAATAATACAACTAAAAGTCCTTAGCTAGGGTTGTAAATTCTACTCTTCTAGTTCTAAAAAGGAGAATGGGCTGTAGGGTGCAGGTAGGACCTTAAGGGTGAATGAAGTGTTTAATTGGAGATTCACAATTCACCTGCAGGCATTTCAACACATCAGCTTTTAATTTTTTTAAAAGGATATGATTAAATAACTCAGTTCTGAGATTGAACACTGGTTCTGCTCTAGATCAAGGATCTGAACAATACAAGTCTAGCTTAGCTCTAATTATTATTTCAACAGCCAATAATCACACACTAATAAACACAACAATTTGTTTTATACAAGTATGATATATATGCCATTATGCAAACAATGGACCATAGATGCGGTCCAAGTACTGGTATCTAGGTACTAGAAATTATATTCAATATGATAAACTAATATGATAAATTAATGATAACTAAGTTAGCAATAACTAAGATAAACTAATATGATAAATTAATGATAAGTAAGTTAGCAATAGCTAAGATAAACTAATGTGATAAATTAATGATAACTAAGTTAGCAGTAACTAAGATAAACTAATATGATAAATTAATGATAACAAAGTTAGTAATTTTGAACTTGATGTATAAGACCAGAAATATATTCTGTACAGATATATTCAAATTTATATGAAAAGATTCATTCATTAATTAAATTCAAGCATGATGTACAATATTGAAATAAAAGATTAAGTTGGTGAAAGATTAACCACTACTCTGCTTTGCAGAGTAGTGGTTAATCTTTCACCAACTATAATTATATATAATTATTAGGTTTCAATACTTAATTAAACAAACATGTAAAATAATATTATGTTGAGAGTTAATAATTACTTTCCTATTGTGGTCTGATACTTCCTAATCATAATTACTCTGTAGCCATTCAAAAGATCTGATTGTTAAGGGTTAACTTCCTTCTTGCTGTAATATCTGTAATATGGGTCATAAGTCACCTTAATACATACTGAATAAACGATTTTAGATTATATACATTTGTATTTAAAATTGTTGTATTGCTTACATCCTCAGTGTTCCTGACATCGTTAAATGGTACGAACATTGCCGCCAAGCCACTGTTCTTTGACCTCAAACCAAACATAGACAGGTTTCGATTCAGATTAACAATCAAAACTGAAGCTTCTACAAGTGGGTAAGTCTGTAAGAGCATATTTTGAATTCAATTTGTGTGTGATATTTTTTATGGATACTCGTTTTCTATCGCTATTGTATGGGGTGAAATTGTAAAGGTCAGATCACAATATGAGCTGGAACTTTTAGAGTTAGTATAATCTGGAACTTCAAAGTTTGGTCTTCCTTGGAAGTGCCTATAAATGCACTATATATGGATACGATTATATGATTACCTATAAATTGGGTAGCCATATAATCTTTAACTCTAAAAGTTTGGCTTCTATATTAACTAAACTATTTCTGGTTTGTGCTTCCTATGAGCCAGAGAATTCTTTTCTGGTCATCCTTGAATCCAGCAACACGTAAACTGGGGCCTAACTGAACAATATTGATTATTTTCATTGTTCTACATTCTTCATGTCAGGCACTCGGCCACGTGATAATAAACACAAGGTAAAGGAATTTTCAGGTGAAAGTGCCATTACAACTATATAGAACTGGGATGGAGTCAGAAAAAGGATTTGGGATGGGACCGGAGGAAGGAATGGTGCCCAACCGCTTGGACGGTCGGGGATTGAACGCCGACCTGCATGAAGCTAGACCATCGCTCTATCGTCCACCCCAAGTGGTTGGGCAAGTGATCATATTCACTCAGTGTTTTGGTAGTAGAAGACATTCGTGTTAATAGACGCTTGTGGGGAAGTTGTACTCAGTAGAACTGGAAACAGTCCTTGGACGCCGCTTTGGTCTGTAAACCCAATTCTGCAACCCGTCCTCGACTCAAATCGATTCCATCCAGCGGTCGACCCCACAGATGCATTCATAAATTTTAACATGCTGTTCATTCAAAACGGGAATTTTCTCAAATATAAATTAATATTATAATGTATTAGCATATTGTGCATATACAGGCATAGGTTAGGTTAGGTTAGGTTAGGTGTTTAGGTTCTGTTGGCGACTATTTGTATTTGTAGTACGTGGGTGAAGCATTTATAGCATTGTGGATCGAACAAAATTCGTCAGTGAAGCACTTGTTCTGGAAGTGTTCGAACGTCAACAGTTGTGAGTCGTGTGTAAACCGTTTTTCATTCATAAACAGGGGTTGGGTGGTGCATGGAATCCCTTTTAGGCCTTTGGTTGGCAGACGGGTTGCAATTCTGTTGTCTTTAGTGCAAGGTAAGATTCAACGTTAGGCAGACGAGGTAAGGTGTACTGTTTGCTGATAAAAAAACAATTGCCACAGCCTACAGTTCCCATCAAAGATTTATCAGATATCCTTTAATCGTACGGAGCGGCGAAGGGTAGGGTGAGGTGATTGTTGCCTGACTCCGGCTTCTACCTGTCTGCCAGGTCTTACATCTCCTCTCTTGATCAATGGGTACTGAGAGACTTATCTCTCAGTGCACTAACTCATTGCTTGATGTTATTGATGTTGTGCTTGAAAGATGCAACTTTGGTATCTGGTATCCAAAGTTTATTGAGTTGTATCAATGGACTCGGTACTTGGAGAGAAGTACGATGAGGTCAACAGTTGCGACCTGAGTCATCTAGGTCAGCTATAATCGATAATGCAGAAATCTGTTACCAGGGGTTGCATACTACACAACCAGTAGGGTAAAATTTGCTATAGAATGGTAGTGAAGGGAGAGAAAGAAGATTCCCCTCACCAAACCATTGCAAAGCCTGACCACAAACTCCCCCCCCCCCAAATCCCCACTTGGAACAAGGTGGCACTGTGTGAGAAGCGGTAATGCTATGGCCGACGCCTCGAGGATCAGGTCGTGCCGGACCCCATCACAACAGGGAAAGGAATGGCGGGAAGGTCTAGAGAGCTCTGATAGGCCCAGAAGAAATGACGTCAAAGGATCTGCCAGGCTGCTTGAAGTGCCCTGTACCGGCATTCGGGTCAGGAAACGAAAGGAGACAGCGGGCCACCTTCAGGAGCTTGAATGAAGGCCTCTAGTTTCCCTTATCCTGAAGTATTGTTATCTTCATACCAGTAATTATTCCAAGCACCGGATTGCTAGGATATTGCAGATGTTCAGAAGATTAGAATCCGTCAGCATGAAGAAATCTTAACAACACTACGACGGTTTTCGAGACGCCAGTGACCAGTGTTTCTCCCTGGTGGACTAGCAGTGTTTAAATCGCTTGATTAGAGACACATGTAAGCTTCAGAAGCGTGAGAAGTGAAACCGCTTAGAGGAAATTACAGCAAAAACCTATTTTGCTACAAGTTGTAGCAGTAATGACGCAATGTAAATCTGATTGTAAGTGATTGTCCAATCATTTGTGCAACAATCAAGTGTGGTACATTCCAGTAGTGTGTTAGCTTTTGGGTGATAGCAAACCGGTGATGGTTCGCGGGTGCAAGTGAGGAAGAGGTAAATATTTCTTCCTTCACTCCTGAATGTGTGGGTGGTGGTTGTACCCACCTTGCGCCTCCCGAACAGAGAACGGGATTCAGTAACGGAAGTTCTCAGACATACCTGTTGTGTAATCAAGGAGAGGTTCAATTAAACCTCAAGTAAATTTTTATTTATCTATTTGTATATTTACTTGCAAAGCATGCTAATAGATACAATAAATACAATAAAACAAGGTCAGAAGAATGAAACATACAAGACCGGCCTGAAGGGCGCACAACAAGTACAACACATAGCACAACCCGCCAAACACACACTGAAACTACGACGTTGGTACAACGTTCGAACACGTTTTAACGCCTCCTAACCAGTTATAACAACCAATATAGCAAATTGTAACAACGTTCTAATACGTCATAAACACGTTAAGCCAAGATATAACAACTTTATTACAAGTTGTAACAAGCGGAAAATAGAGACAGTTTCGGTTTGTGTTTCCAGGGAACATACCATAGGCTACAACACACCACTCACATAGACTACACAAACTTCTCATACTTATCCGGCCACTCCACCGCCGGAAAGCGAACACAATACGCCTCCCAAAGCAACATGATGTTATCTGGAATCAGTTTACTATAAACCATACAAGGATCAGGCATTAACTCCGGCAAACTCACAACAAAACACCGGGCCCACGGAACCCAGACGGAAGAAGGGCTCCATGGAACAGGATGCACGCGATCAACAATGTCAAACTGCAAGGGGTTATTAACATCATACGCTACGCCGGAGGCAAAGACGAGAGGGTGAGGTTTCTTCCCACGGGGCTGTGCAAGAGGTAGCACACTAGTAGCCACCTCGGCCGCCTCACAGGGCCCCGTGTCAACCACCGGACATTGCACCTGCAGAGACTCCCCCATGCCGGGCATCCTTCTTCAGCACCAGCACGAGGCCATGGCTCGCACCAGCACCCTCGCCACCCATGTCCATAGGAGCGACCACCCCCCACTGCGAAGAACCAGCTGCAGAATAAAGAACAGGAGGTAAATCTAATGCACAAACATCGTCATCAGCAGGCACATGGACGTCAGCAACCACTATTAATGTAGAGCGCAAAGTACTCGGAACTACCACGTCATCGCCCGAAGACCCACTGGCGTCGAAATCCCCCAATTCAGCTCAGGAATTAACAGAACGCTGGGAACACTTGGGCTCCGGCCGCACATCCTCAGAGCCGGAGGCAAACTCAGAACCACGGGCTTCACAAGCCGGGCGAACCGACGCCCATCGCAGAACGGCAGCAGCTTCAACCACAGGGAGAACTGGGCCCGCACATATCAAGATCCATTGCAGCCCCCCAGCACCCAGCACAGCCGTGACACCTGCTGCTGCACCTGCACAGGGGCAGGCGCAGCAGCAGGAGACGAGGAAGATGAAGACTTTGATGACTCGCAGAGACTATCTGGAAGATCCACTGGAGCAACAGGGACAGTGACAGAAGCAAGAAGAGCATCCGACGGCACTGCAACTACCGGAGGAGGGGCTGCAACATCCGAAAAATCGCCGGGTGACGCAAGGGGAGCCGCATCAGCGAACGGGACGTCCACATCCTCACCCACAGAATCCACCCCAACAAATTCAAGCGGCGGGAAATTCTCCTCCCTGAACAGGTTGACAGGAGCGACCGCAGCCCCAGAGCACCCGGCAGCCTGATGCCCCAACAGGCCACACCTAAAACAGGTTTGGGGTTGCCGGGCATAGTATACCCGACATAGTACCCCAGTAGCCTGACTGAAGAAGGAATGTCCGACCTCAGGTGCATCCCTAGGGTACGAATGTTTGTACGCATGCCCATATACCTTCCTGAGGACAGCATGTTCACCCGCACACTGACGACCCACACCTCCAGTGCCAAACCGCTGGAAGTAACGCCAGAGTAGGTCCTCAGGAAACTCCAAAGGCGCCACATGCATACGCACATACATCAGAGCACCACTACGGTCCATAATGGCTACAGAGCCGGCACCATCCGGCAGTGGCAAGGAACGCCCCTTGTATCATTATTTTATCTTGAGATGATTTTGGGGCTTTTAGTATCCCTGCGGCCCGGTGCTCGACCAGGCCTCCACCCCCAGGAAGCAGCCAGTGACAGCTGACTAACACCCAGGTACCTATTTTACTGCTCAGTAACAGGGGCATAGGGTGAAAGAAACTCTGCCCATTGTTTCTCGCCGGCGCATGTGATTGAACCCGGGACAACAGGATCACAAGTCCAGCGTGTGGTCCGCTCGGCTGACCGGCTCCCCTACCAGACCAACCAGATCGTTCGAGGAACTCACGGTACACCTCCTTCCCCACAAACTTCATAATAACTCGGTGAGCAGTTATCAGCTCAACACCATAGACATCATCCACTGGGACATGGAGCATGTCACACATGACAAACTCCACTGCAGGGTAACTAGCATGGCCTGTAAACTCCTGGCCCACGAAGTGCACTCTCACAACAGGGGGGAAGAAGGCCTCCCATCGCAAGCATGCCACGTCAACACCAGCCAGGCGGCAACTGCAGGGAGGGCAGAGATGCCCACACCCCCTGCCGACCAAATCGGAAAACAACCACCAACTCCCGGAGAGGTCAGTCAACAGGTCTACACCCCATGGCAGCTAGCTGGCGAGTCATACCTCAAGTTAATAGTGATTGTTGCCACTTGCACTGGGGCTCTGTGGATCGAGTGTCTCTGTGATTGAACAGCCCTGCGTTATTGCAACACCTAACACCTGGATTTAACATCGATCATCTGAATAGCCTTACGTGGAACTTTAGCACCAAAGGATGTAATGCCAAGTCCGCTCGCTATAATTCTACTGTCTACCTGCCACATCGCCCATCATCTACGACAGCAGCTTTGTATATGAGTGTGTCAGGGTACGAAACTGTATGTAAGTACAATTCCTGGGTATTGTAGGGTAGTGTGCACACGTAAATGTTTTGGTAATTAGTAATTACCCAATCTCTGATTATCAGAGTTTTCTCGCAGCGAAATCTCTGTCAGAATCCAAAGAGATTGTAGATGTGTTCAATCTGTCAGTAGTGACAGCTCTTAAACTTCCTTGACCTGTCACTAGTGAGAGTGACAGGTGACGTGTTATGCGTGTGTACAAATGATTTATAAACACATTTGAGATATAGGCTATTAACATATGGTTACAGGTATTGTAAAGGGATCTGACTACTATGGTTGTCTCAGTGGCACATAAGTAATTATTGGTTGTCTGTGTGGCACGCTAATACTGACATCGCCTAAATTGTGTTTGTAATTCTTGTGTGGTGTTGGATTGTCTCAGTCGTATCCTTGTTAGTAATTCATTTACATAATTAGTGAAGTCATTAATGTAATTAGTGAAGTTATTATTTTCATTGATTGACAGTTGTCAGTTGACAGTGTATTAAGTTTTTAATTGATTGTTTGGTGTTTGTGATAAACAATAAGTTAACGTAATTAGGTGATTAACGTAATTGTCTTTGATTGGACACTTGTCTGAGTAATAGTGTCATTAATTGTTAATTGATTTGTTGACTGTATAAATGACAGTAATTAATATAAGTGTTGGTGATTAATTAACATAAATTAATTGGGTAATTAATTTGACCCATTGTAATTGAATGTCTTGGCGACATTGATTGTTAAACTAATTGTTGTTGTTGTAGTTGTATGTCTTAGTGACATTTGCTAAAGTAAAGTAATAACTTGTGTTGGTGTAGTGGAGTGATTGTTTTATTGACATTGTTGTGTACACATTTACATATGTTGATAGAATGTGTTGGTGAAGTGTTTTGATATTTGCCAAGAGTGTGCACGAAGTGTGTGGAAAAAACTTGCCAGGATTGCTATGAGATGAGAATTACCAGGGACTTGTACTGAACTAAATTAAAAATTACTGTCTGCAGTTAATTCAACTAAAGTCTCGAGCTAGGGTCGTAAATCCTAGCTCTTCTTTTCCTAATGACAGATTGTGGGCTGTAAGGGGCAGGTGGGGTGAATGAATTAGTTGATAGGTTGATTGAAGATCCACAGTCCACCTGTAGACAGGTATCTCACATCAGCTTGTATTTTATACAAGGATAAGATTTAATAAATTCAGTTCTATGACTGAAAACTGGTTCTGTTTAAATCAGAGATTTAAACATGTACAAAGTCTAGCCTAGCACCATAACTATCAACAGCCAATATATTATTATACTATAAACAACAATTTAAATTGTAGAAGTATGATAAATGACCTTAAATGTAGTCTAAGTAATGTTAACTAAGCACTAGAAATTATATTCAATTAAATGAACTTATATAATAAATTAAAGATAACTATGCCAACAATTGTTAACTTAATTTATATATTCAAGTATATATGAAGATATGTTTATATTCAATTTATATGAATAGGTACAGTCAGCCTGGTTGAATCTTTTCCCACACAATGGACCCTCATGATATTTTGTTCACCGTGATTGCATCTTTTACCACACAATGGACACTCATGAAGTTTTGTGATTGGAAAAATTCAACTGCTGCACTGCAATATTAATAAACTTAATGAAATATGAGGCATTGCCTCGCTCTATAACCGACAGACAGACTTATTTAATAATAATAATAATAATAATAATAATTTTTATTTAGATAAGGTACATACATAAAGAGATTTTACAAAGTTTGTTGGCTTTATAGATAGAGCTAGTACATACAATGCCTAAAGCCACTATTACGCAAAGCGTTTCGGGCAGGAAAAACATTAATGACTAAAGCTTAAAACTAATGGGTAAAAAGAAAAGATGTGATGAGTACATATAAAAAATAGAGGTAAAAGAGGGGGGAACATTGTTGAAAAAGCAGCACAAATACAATTACAAATTATTACAGAAAATTACATTCAAACAGCGTTGATTTGAAAAACAAAAAAACAAAAAACATACATGGGTTGACAACAGGGGGGTAAGGTGGGTTACATGGAATTTATTAGGTATAGCTTCGTTTTTAACTTAAACTGGTTGAGAGAGGTACAGTCTTTAACATGGTTGGGAAGGTCATTCCACATTCTGGGCCCCTTGATTTGTAGAGCATTTCTGGTTTGATTTAGTCGTACTCTAGGAATATCAAAACTGTATTTATTTCTGGTGTGGTGCTCATGGGTTCTGTTACAACCTTCTATGAAGCTTTTGAGATCAGGATTGGCATTATAGTTTAGCGTTTTATATATGTATAATACACATGAGAGAATGTGCAGTGACTTAATGTCTAACATATTCAGAGATTTGAGTAGGGGTACCGAGTGATGTCTGGGGCCAGAATTGGATATTGTCCTAATAGCAGCTTTGTGTTGAGTAATTAGAGGACGTAAGTGATTTTGGGTAGTAGAGCCCCAAGCACAAATACCATAGTTGAGATATGGATAGATAAGGGAGTAATAGAGAGTCACCAGGGCAGGGCGTGGTACATAATATCTGATCTTAGAAAGAATGCCCACAGTTTTTGAAACTTTTTTTGATATGTTTAGAATGTGTCCCTGGAAATTCAGCTTGTGGTCAATGAGAATGCCAAGGAATTTGCCATCTAATTTGTTACAAATTTGGGTATTGTTTATTTTGAGATTTATTTGATTAGAGGATTTATTGCCAAACAGAATATAGAAAGTTTTGTCAATGTTAAGGGTGAGTTTGTTGGCAGTTAGCCACAGATGGACTTTATTAAGCTCAGTATTTACTGTGGCATTTAGAGCAAGGGGATCAGGACTGGGGTAAATGAAGGTTGTGTCATCAGCAAATAGAATTGGTTTGAGGTGTTGGGAGGCATTTGGAAGGTCATTAATGTAGATGAGAAAGAGGAGAGGGCCAAGTATGCTGCCCTGGGGAACACCAATGATGATGGGTAGTGTGGGAGAAATTGTATTATTCACAGAAACACATTGGAGCCTGTCAGTAAGGTAGGATTTGAGGTATTGTAGGGAGTGTCCTCTGACACCATAATGATGTAATTTAAGAAGAAGGTTTTGGTGGTTGACAGTATCGAAAGCTTTACGCAGGTCCACAAATAACCCAACAGGGAACTCATTTTGATCAAGAGCTGTATGAATCGAGTTAAGCATACTAATAAGTGCATCGTTAGTGCTTTTTTTGGGCCTGAAGCCATATTGGCAAGGGCTAAGTATATTGAGTTTGGCTAGATATGAGTAAAGCTGCTTATAGATTAGTTTTTCAAAAATTTTTGACAAGTTTGGCAGGATTGATATAGGTCTGTAGTTGTTAACATCTGTGAGATCACCACATTTGTGGACAGGCGTTACTCTCGCTTTTTTTAGAATATCTGGAAAGGTTTGGAGTTCAAGTGACTTGTTGAAGAGCAAAGCAATAGCAGGGGCTAAAGATCTGGAGGCTTTTTTGTAGATTAAAGTTGGTATCTCCTCAAGGGCACCAGACTTGGTTTTAAGGGAAAGGATTATCTCATTGACGTCAGTGGAATTAATAGCCTTTAGGTACAGAGACTGTGGATAGTTACCTGTAAGATAGTCCTTAATGTCAGTACTGGAAGATGGAATATCATTAGCAAGGGATGAACCAATGGAAGAGAAGAACCTATTGAACTCAATAGCAGAATCAGAGGCTGAAAGCTGACCATCGTTATTAGACAGGAGAGTCGGTTTGTTATTTAAAGACTTCTTTGATCCCAATATTTGTGAAATTGTTCTCCAAGTTTGTTTAATGTTGCTCTTTATTTGGGTAAATTTATCTTCGTAGTATTTAGTTTTGGCTCGTCTAATTATCTTAGATAGCAATAATGAGTAATTCTTTGAGAATTCTTTGGAGACAATTCCTAACCTATACTTCTTCTCAAGGTCATGTTTTTTATTAATAGATTTAAGTATTCCCTTTGTAAGCCAGGGATTGTTAAGCCTTTTGGTTGTGACTTGTTTTGTAAGCATAGGACAGTGGGTATTATAAAGGCTAAGAGTTTTTTGAAGAAAAGATTGAACTGCTAGGTTGATGTCCTCTATGTTACCTAACTCGGACTCCCAGTTGACATTATCAGTAGCAGTTATAAAATTGTCTATAGCAGTTTCATTGTGTAGTCTAAAACGTATCTCTCTTGACTCAAGAGGTGGTTTGCTAATGTTAGTTAAGAGAAATGTGGGGTAATGGTCTGTAGTGCTATCGGTGATTATACCTGAAGTAAGCGGAGAGGTTATGTTTGTCCAGATGTGATCTAGAGTCGTGGCAGTGCTATCAGTGATTCTAGTAGGTCTAGTGATTAAGGGTATGAGGAAGCAGGAGTTCATACAGTTGAGGAAGCTAACAGCAGTAGGGTGTTCTGGCTCGCAGAGGTCAATATTAAAGTCCCCTGCAATAATTAGGTGGTTTTTGTTCAGTCTGTTATCAAGTATTAGATTTCTAAGGTGTGAGTTGAATTCGGACACATCAGTGTTAGGAATTCTATAAACTGCACCCACAGACAGGACAGACTCGGCACCCTTGACTCTGAAGCTGGCGAAGATATACTCCCCATAGCCGTCTCTAGTTCTAATTTCTTTTAAGCATGTTAGTTCTTGGTGGTAGTAAAGAGCAGTGCCACCACCTCTCTGAAGTTGACGACAGTTGTGAATTGCTGAGTAGTTAGGCATGTTAAAGAGTTGAGTAGTATCCTCTTTCAACCATGTTTCAGTAAGTATAATAAAAGAGAATTTGTTGTCAATAGCTTCAATCAAGGCACTAACATCATCGAAGTGTTTACCTAGGGATCTAACATTCAAATTGATTACAGAGATATTGTGATTATGAGTTACTACATTGTTTACATCATGTGCTGTAAAATATCTGCAATTTAGATCATTAAAGTGATTATTGTCATAGATAGTGGATAAGAGGTTAAGTTCTGGGTCTATACTTGACTGCATTAAAAAAAGCTGATTGCAGGAAAAACAAGGAAAGAAAGGCAGATTACAAGGTAGAAATAAGCTATAAAATAGGGAAAAAAAATATACACAATACTGTGTAAAACAAACACAAAAGGGGCTTACAGGGGTACAATGGAGTAAGGGAGTATGGCTAGGCTAGGCAACCTAGGTAATAAATGAGATTAAAGAAAAAACATATAAACATGGACTCTACAAAACACAAGATATAGATATACAAAACAAAAATATAAACAAGACTAAGCAATACAAAAACAAATTGAGCAAAAATGAAAAATGAGGTAGATTGCTTACAAGTGCTCTCAGGTACACTGTAAGTAACATTAGATAGATAATATATATCAATATAGATAAGAATGTCACGATACAATAAGATGAGCAGTTACAGGAACAGATGAAAGCAAATCTGCTGTAAAATAGAAAGTAATTATAGCAAAACACAACAATATAATAATATAACAATACAATAGGAGCTTACAAAGTATTGAGTCTGCTAAATTAGAGAATAATTATGGCAAAACACAACAATAAATGCAAGTAAACAAAAGAATTGAAACAATTAGAGGTAGAATTAGGGCCACTAGATAGCCATGGAGGATACACAAGTTTGGTGGAGAGAACAAAAAATCAGTAGAGACTGACAAGATGAATGTATAAAAAAATTTGACAAATGATAATTGTAAAGTAAAATAATCTTAAAGATAAAATTTTTTATTAAGCTTAGTTTTAACTTATAATTAGTATGAATTTAATTAAAAGAACAAAAATGAGATCAATAATTGATTTCAATAAATGATATAGATCAATACAAATAAATTTAAAATATAATTGGAATAGGGTAAGATTAGATTTAAGAGTAAAATTTTACAATGAAACTGAGGTAGATGCTTGCATAAGTGCATGGAGACTTGATGGATTATTTAGGAAATTATATGAATGAGAGAACATTAGGTAAAAGGTAAGGCAGAGACAGCACCTTAGACAAAGTTAGATTAAGTTAGGTTAGGCTCAGGCACTGAAAGAGTTATTTTAAGTACTGGCATTGGTCGGGTTCAGGTTTTCAGATATACCACAATCACTTAAGAAGGCCAGGAGTTGTTGGTCACATTTTATTTCATATCTTTTTCCTGTAATTTCCTTCTTCGCAAAAATCGTACCATTCCTTGTGTAGCACTGCTTGATAAGACCAGGGTTTTGTTTGCGAATTTGGCGCAGCCTGTAGAGGAGGGATCCACGCTGCTTTGTAAGACACTCATTTATATAGAGGTTGGTTTTTTGCTTAGCAGCTGATTGTATGAGGTCAGACTTCACAGAGGGATTTGCAAGTTTGATGAGCTTTCTCCTAATGGTACGGGGATTGTTTTTATCTAACCTAATAGCCGATTTGATTTGAACATTGACACTGATCTTTGAATTAATTAGGGTGTTGGCTATGTTACAGCAATCCTCATTTAATATATTAAAGTTACACAAGCATACAATTGGCCAATTAATATACTAAATAACATCATTATAATTCTCTGACTGCCTGGGTGCCAGACTAGATAACTCTCTTGTCACGCGTTTAGGCATGATATTTTATATCACAGCTTTGCTGTATGTTGGTCTAGTAGTGTAGCTACGTGATTGTCCTTAATTTCAGTTGCAGAAAGATGAGGGTGGAGGTGGAGACAGTGCCACTGTGTGCTCCACTATACACTGTTATTTGATATAATTGTTCTAGGAATTTTCCTTGTAGATATTGTCAAGGTACTCCCCCAGTTCTAGAGAGTAATCACTGGTGATAAAGATAATTCGATAAGGTGTCCTGAGCTAAGAAATGTTTGCAAGACACTATAACACTTGTTCAGGGTCCGTCTAATTACCACAAGCTACCACAAGCTACACAAGCTTCACTAAGCTTCCAGGCAATACGTTAGAAATGAATAAATATGATATGTTAGGTTAGGCTGACCTAACCTGACCTGACCTAACCTAACCTAACCTAACCGACGCTTGGATCGTTGACTTGATTTGGCGTCACCAGCTCTTTATTTTCATCTAATTTCTTTATAAAAAGATACTTTTTTAGACTAAAATTATGTTTTTTCGTGTTGTACATTCAGCACCAACATTATAATGAGTAAATATATCATATTTATTCATTACTAACGTATTTCCAGGAAGCTTTGTAAAGCTTGTGTAGCTTGTGGTAATTAGACGGACCGCTTGTTCACTCTTTTGTCAACAAACTCGTTCTCCCGCGGGGTATGGTGGGCACTTCTCTCCCAGCCATCGCCCCCCCCCCCCCTCCCAGTGCACGGTAGCCTTCTAATGAATATTGATTAATTATTTTTACTGTCTAGACATATGATTGAGATTAAATGTGATTATAATAAAATGAGATATAGGATTTAAAGATTATAAGTAGTACTTGATAGTACCACCGATTCTTATTAAGGATTCGATTTACAATCCCTATCGAATATCACATCATGTTCCAAAAGTTTTTCAATTAAGAAATCCTTCTAGAAGCTTCTGGATCATTGAGAGATCAAACACAAAGTCACGTAGGCATCTATAGAGCCCTATGGTGAATGTGATCATAGTGACATTGTCATCTAGGATCAAGATGTATAACGAATCTATAGTGATTCTGCTATGATTCTGATATGATTTTGATATGATTTAGATATGATATAGAAGTACTACATTTCTTAGATGATAATATAGATATAGTGGGTAAAATTTCCCACATCTTCCCGAGGGAGAGAACTGGCATAGAGTCCAATACTAAGGACAATAGTAACCATATGTATTCATTTACTCTCCATCGGATTGATAATACAAGTGCAAATTTTGCTTGCACTTTTGTGTGGCTGTCCGTTGTGGACGATTGTGTCTGTTAGGAGTTTGTGGGTCAAGTGGAGTTAGAGGGTCTAGAGGTCTCTCAGGATCTAACTGCAGCTGACTCACTGATTCCATGTGGATGAGTTTGTCCAATGTCTTTAGGGAAGTTGTTCCTTTAGACAGGATTTTGACTATTCTTAAAATCCCCTGGTTATCTGGATGGACTGAGACAACTTTACCCAATGGCCAGTCAGCCCTAGGGCCATCACTGTGTACCAAGATAATATCGCCAGGTTGGAGATTAGATATATTATGTGAGACATTGGCCCCATAGTGATGTTCTCGTACAGATGTAAGATATTCTTTTGTCCAAACATCACTCCATTTTTGGATTATGCTGGACAGATGCTTATACTCCTGAACCAACTCGCTCTGACCCACATATGAGGGATCTCTGATCTCATCAACCACTAGAGATGGTACTGGAGTTAGAAGTCTTCCATACATTAAGTGGGCAGGACTTAATGGCTCATGTTGAGTAGAATCATCAGACAAGTAAGTCAACGGCCGGTTATTCACTCTTGATTCTTTTTCCGTGATTACTGTTTGGAGTTCCTGAAGTTTGATTTTCTGACGGCGTAGAAATTTTCTCAAGGATCTTTTGACAGTTCCTATTAACCGTTCATAAAATCCTCCGTGCCATGGGGCTTTCAGAAGGATAAATTTCCATCTGCAATGATGCTGTTCCAGTGTGGAAATAACTGCAGGATGGGAACAGATTTCCCATAGACATGCTTCTCCAGCTTCCAAGTTTGCTCCGTTATTTGAAATCATCAGCTTGGGGCAAGATCGGCGTGCTGCGAATCTGCGGAGTGAACAGACAGATGTATGCCTTGATAGGTTGCTTATCTGCAGTCCCTGTTAGATATATTGCTCCTGTATAATCTACTCCTGTCGTCTTGAAAGGATGTAGATGGACCACTCGTTCCTTTGGTAGGGGGTGGTGGCCCTGGATAAGAACAAGTTCTTACATCGTACCTTCGGCATATCATGCAATTCTTCAAGATTGATTTGACTGACTGTCTTCCCTGAGGTATCCAATACTGTTGTCTGATATGTGTGAGTGTGTCTAACACTCCTCCATGTTTGATGATTTGTTGATGTGTATGTAAAACAATCAACCTTGTGATCCAATGATTTTTTGGTAAAATCCATGGATGCACAGTATCTAGATTGATATCTGCGTGTTTAAGTCTCCCTTCATATTGCAGAATGTTGTGATTTTCTTGGTCTATCCACAAACTGAGATTGTGTTTTAACTTATGCGGAAGATTTTCATAGTTATTCCCATAAGTTTTTCTCTGGGCTTATGCAGATAAGTGCATCTGGAAAAGTGTATTTTATACCTCTTTTCCTGAGATATTGAAACACGTTCTGTGTTACATTGATTAATTTGATGAGCGAGGAGTAACGAGTACAATCCATGACTGATATTTGAGCTTGCTGCCTAGTGGTAGTTATGGTTTGTGTCGTAATGACGTGTGGCTTTTGTTCCGGCCAACTACCATTCACCAACCCCCGAGGCCCATGAAAGCAAATATCTGCCTTTGCAAACTGTTTAAACATCATACCTCTTGATGGATTATCTTTTGTTGGTACATGCAACAATTGAAAGCCTGCAGAAATTTCTTTAATTTCTGAGACACGATTTTTTATATATGGAGTCGGACAGTTGTCGTTTCGTACCCATTGTAAGACAGCTTCATTGTCAGACCATATAATGACATCTTTGATGTTCAAGGTAGACAAGACTTGTTTGATATGCACAGCTAAGTGTGTGCCAGTTAGCAATGCACTTAGTTCCATCTGAGGCAAAGTCCTCTTTTTTAATGGAGCAACTTTACAACTGGAGCTTTTTTAATAATTAGCCTTAGAAGTGATAAGATATGATTGATTAGAAGTCACTAAGTAAGCACATGCTCCAAAAGCTTTGGCTGACGAGTCTGCAAATAAATGTAGTGATACTTCATCATGTTCCTTGACTATGTGTCTCGGAAAGATTATCTTTTCGACTAAAGTTTGTTCTTGAGCCACTTCCATCCAAGCTTTTTGTAACTGGAGTAGTAGTGGATCATGCCAACCAACTTTAGTCTTCCAAGCTTCTTGCACCAATAAACCCACTTGATAGTTAAAGGATTTAGTAGACCAAGTGGGTCGAATATTTTGCTAACTTGTGAAAGCAAATCCCTTTTAGTAGCAATGCAATAATATACTGGTACAGATTTGATTGATATTGTGTCCGAGATTAGATCCCATTCCATACCTAACACCTTTTGTGATTCTGGTACGTGATATTCAGGGTAATCTCTTGCTATTTGATTATTCAATGTTGCATTATTAGAGGCCCATGACTGTAGTGGCATGTTGGCACCTTGTAGCTCCTTATTGGCCTCTTGATATAATTGTAACAGTTCACTAATATTGTTAACTGTCCCTTGAAAATTATCTACATATAGATTCTGATAGATTTCAGCCTTATAGGGACTTGATGATTACCTCAGATGAGTATCTAGAGTTGCTTCCAACAGAAATGGACTTGACGTTGCACTGAAGAGAACTGAGTCACAATAGGTCTGTAAGTCACAATAGGACTATTGATATCTTCTGGATTCTCTACCCATAGAAACTTAGTGAAGTCCCTATCTTGTTCCTGCAAGCCAACTCTTAGATAGGCCTTACTTATACCAGCTGAAAACGCATATTTGTTAAGTCTAAACTTCAGCAGTATGTCATACAATTTCTGAGTTAGACTTGGACCTGTTTGCAAACAATCATTTGAACTGATTCCTAGGGGTCCAGATTTAGAGCTACAATTAAAAACTATCCATAACGGAGTCGTTTTTTATTCTCTCATTACAGCCATGTGTGGTAAAAAGTGGCCTGTTTGCTTATTGTCGTGTTTCATGACTTTAATGAATTTATTTTTTAGCTGTTGAGCAATAATCTCATGATAGAGTTTTAAATGCTCAGGCCTTTGTCTTAACTTTGCTAATTGAGATTTGTATTGACTATAAGCCATGTGATAGTTGGTAGGTAAGGTTTTATGGTTGATTTTCCAATGTAGCCTTACCCAGTACTGTCCATCATAGTACTGTACAGTTTCTAAGTACTGATTGTATGTACAGACATCATCAGGACTTGGTTGTTCAGGAATTATTCCTATGGCATCAAGTTCCCACAATTGATGTATAAATTCCAATCCGTCATCAATCATGTGAGGGATATTAAGTGGTGATTGTTCTTTGCCTAGTCACGCCACGATTACAGTTTCTATATGATGTGATTTTTCAGGAGTTGAAGGTTCAAGATCTAGTATAGGTCCTGTCATCAATATGCCTCCTGCTGATTTGAGTAAATTCATACCCATAGATTCCCCTGATCCCAGAATGAATTGATGATAGTAGTCAGCTCCAATCAAGATTCCGATATCCAGTATGTAGTCAGAATCGAGCAGAGGATCTGCTGATTGGATTCCTTTTTCTTTTAGGAATTTAGTAATCTCTGCCAGACCAGTCACTTCCATTTTAGTAGGAATTTTATCAACTACTATGGCTTCGACTGTCCTTTGGGATGTACCTAGACAGACATTGAGTTGTACTACCGAAAACGTTCTAAGAATTGAATTGGTAAAAATCCCTGATATGGATGTAGATACTTGCTTTGAAGATTTAAGTTGTAAATCTTCTGCCATCTTTTTACTGATAAAGGTTTTCTGTGACCATTGATCAAAAAAGCCTCTAGTTTGAATACAAATTCCTTGATTGAATAGTTCCAGCTGTGCAGTAGGTAATATGGCTGTGGTAACAATCTCTGTTTCTAAGGCATTGACATTATTCATTACTGTACAGAATTGTACAGCTGTTGAGGTTTTATCATCTTTTGGCTTTGCCTGAGGTGCAGGTTGATTATTGGATGTCTGTGATCTGGATTGAGTGTTGATATCATCACAGAGTGCTGTGTGATGTACACTTTTATGACAATATTGACAGTTTTACAATTGAGTGTTACATTCACTTGTAACGTGCCTTCGTAGACAACGGATGCACCTGTTCAAAGATTTCAGTCAATTGATTCGACTGGCACGGTCTTCATAAACTGTACATTGATAAATGGTATGTACTTCCTGACAGAATAAACATCTTGGGACACTTGCAGCTCCTTTTGTCTTATCTGTCTTGGGAGCTTGATTTCCTACAGTTCTGGTAACTGTGGGGGATATAGCATATGAGCCAACATTACTCTTTCCACTTTGCAGAAGAGGAGTTTTGTTGCCTTGATTTTTGACTGCCAGTTTGGACATTTTTTTTTTTTGTCCGTGGATTCACTTTTAGTGATTTTTTCTTGTGTTCTAAGTTTTCCTCGGCTTCGTAATCTTTGTACGTAAGCTCGAACTCCATCAAAGATTTGGCTCTGTGATAAGATGTTGGTGTTATAATGAGTGCATAGGCTGTCTATGACCTCAATAGGAAGTTTAATTTGAATGATTAACTTTGTAGCCTTTTTGAGAGAATCCTTGGAGTTTATTATAGAATCAAAGGCTCTCCAGAAGGTATCCCAATTGTCTTCATCCTTGCCCCTCAAAATATGGTAAATGTACCTTTGGGAGCTCTGCTGCTATATGTGTGATAGTTGCATTGCCCTGCTGAGTGGATGAGCTCACATTGGATTAGGTTCCTGCTTGAGATATTTGTTTGATTAAAGGATCTAGTTGATCTTGGATTTTATCTTCATACATTGTCATTTCAGCAATGATTTCCTGAAGTTCCCTTTGGGTTAAATCTGCTGTAGCCATTTCTGTTAGATAAATCTCTGCATGGCGTTTGATTTGTTCATACTTATCAACAGCTGCTTTTACTCTGTTATTCAGAATTATTAAATCAGATGTTTGTTTAGCTGACTTTTGACATTTATCAATCAGTTGAGTTAGGTGATTTTGTAGACCAATAAGTGTCCTCCTATTTCCAGTTTCAGCTGCTGGTGGAATACTGTCAGCCATTTTGACTTTTTCCGAGTTTCGGAGATTCCGAGATATTTTCACTTTTTTATAAAAAATGTAAAATGTTAATGTATTTTGATAAATGAGCTTCTGTTTACTTAGGTAATGATTCCAAAGATCGTCCTTCGTTTCCTCCCTGAAATCTGGATATAGCAGGTGCTCAATTGTCACAAGTGAAAATTTGGTTTGTCACCCGAATGCACCAATCGGTAAATCTTGTAATAATTTTTTAAAAATAGTAAATGGTACTACTTTTGCAAATTATTACAAGATCTATCACCGTAATAGTGGTTTGATAAAATACAGTAGAATGTCTACTGGTTTTACCTGTAATAGGGGTTGATACAGTTGATTATGGTTAGATTGTAATGAAATGCTCTTACAGTGATAAAAACACTTTTTTAAAGAATATTATGTAATGAGCAGCTCTGAAAATCAGTTGATTAGAGATAATGTTAGATAATACACCTAAATATGTATACATGTTACCACCAGTGAGGTAAATAATGGTATATATATGATTAAGATGCAGTTGTGTCTGTGACACTGATAAAATTAAGTACTGTGGTATTTTAACACAGAACAATTACTAGTATGCTATTAATGCGTACTAGGCAATGGATATAGTGGCTTGAGCCACTACAAACAATTTGTTTACTTAGATGTATAGATATGATAAATATTGGCTGATAGCTAGGTTAGGGTAGAATATGTAAAAATTATTCCAATGCAAAATCAAGAAGTTTCTTATGTATTTGCTATTGAAATATAATCTAGTTTCTAGACTATCTAGGTGCAAAGGGCCATAAATTGGTCCATTGGGCCTTGTTAACAGGAATAATCATCCGGTTCGAAGGACCATAAATGTGGGAAAAACTTGCAAGGATTGCTATGAGAGAAGAACTACCAGGGACTTGAACTGAACTAAATTACAAATTACTGTCTACAGTTTATTCAACTAAAGTCTCTAGCTAGGGTCGTAAATCCTAGCTCCTCTTTTCCTAATGACAGATTGTGGGCTGTAAGGGGCAGGTGGGGTGAATGAATTAGTTGATAGGTTGATTGAAGATCCACAGTCCACTTGTAGACAGGTATCTCACATCAGCTTGTATTTTATACATGGATAAGATTTAATAAATTCAGTTCTATGACTTAAGACTGGTTCTGGTTAAATCAGAGATTTAAACATGTACATAGTATAGCCTAGGACAATAACTATCAACAGCCAATACATTCTTATACTATAAACAACAATTTAAATTGTAGAAGTATGATAAATGACCTTAAACGGACCATTAGAAACAAAGGAGAAGACAACCCATATCAACACTTTCGGCAGCCTCCTCCTCCTCCATGGGAAGAATCGAGTCTAAAGATGATCATTGAAGGATTACCAGTTAGAGAATCAGATTGTGACTCGCAGAGGCTCAAAGCAGTCATAGAACAACAAATGGAAAGCATCTCAAGACCGACAACTACTCATCTTCACAAATGCATCAGTTGATCATAAAAGAGATTCTGCTGGGGCAGCAGATTACACTAACAACCACGAATCTTACTGGAGCATGAACAGTGGGTGATCAACATTTACTAACAAAAATATATGCCCTGAAAGAGACGCTAAATTATGTAATTGAGAATAATTTTAAAGATGTCATCATTCAGACTGACTAAATCTTTGCTCCAGACATTGTTATCCACCCTGCACAGAGATAATATAAAACTCATCACTGAAATCCAACTTTTAGGAAAAGAAGCACACAATCTAGGTCATATGGAGTTCTTAGTGATCTATTGCTTGCGGGTTGATTCAGATTTTGTCACATTTGTAGACTCAGAACGGATTCTGCATGTGCCAAAATTTGATGAAAAGCTGTACCCAAATGGATCCACGAGTGTCGTCGGGGGTTGGTCAGTAGTGGAGTTAATTTAATAAGCACTGACAAATCCCTATAGACGATTAATGGTGCGGTGGTCAACATACAGTAAATGATTAGGGGTGATCCTGGACATCATGGGTTCGAATCCTGACCAGGTCATATAGAGTTCTCAGTGATCTATAGCTTGAGCATTCATGCAGCCTTTTTTCACACACACTTTATATATATATATATATATATATATATATATATATATGTCGTACCTAGTAGCCAGAACGCACTTCTCAGCCTACTATGGAAGGCCCGATTTGCCTAATAAGCCAAGTTTTCCTGAATTAATATATTTTCTCTAATTTTTTTCTTATGAAATGATAAAGCTACCCATTTCATTATATATGAGGTCAATTTTTTTTATTGGAGTTAAAATTAACGTAGATATATGACCAAACCTAACCAACCCTACCTAACCTAACCTAACCTATCTTTAGAGGTTAGGTTAGGTTAGGTAGCAGAAAAAGTTAGGTTAGGTTAGTTTAGGTAGGTTAGGTAGTCGAAAAACAATTAATTCACGAAAACTTGGCTTATTAGGCAAATCGGGCCATGTATAGTAGGCTGAGAAGTGCGTTCTGGCTACTAGGTACGACATATATATATATATATATATATATATATATATATATATATATATATATATATATATATATATATATATATATATATATATTTATATATATATATATATATATATATATATATATATATATATATATATATATATATATATATATATATATATATATATATATGTCGTACCTAGTAGCCAGAATGCACTTTTCGGCCTACTATGCAAGGCCCGATTTGCCTAATAAGCCAAGTTTTCCTGAATTAATATATTTTCTCTAATTTTTTTCTTATGAAATGATAAAGCTACCCATTTCATTATGTATGAGGTCAATTTTTTTTTATTGGAGTTAAAATTAATGTAGATATATGACCGAACCTAACCAACCCTACCTAACCTAACCTAACCTATCTTTATAGGTTAGGTTAGGTTATGTAGCCGAAAAAGTTAGGTTAGGTTAGGTTAGGTAGGTTAGGTAGACGAAAAACAATTAATTCATGAAAACTTGGCTTATTAGGCAAATTGGGCCTTGCATAGTAGGCTGAGAAGTGCATTCTGGCTACTAGATACGACATATATATATATATATAAATATATATATATATATATATATATAAATATATATATATATATATATATATATATATATATATGTCGTACCTAGTAGCCAGAACGCACTTCTCAGCCTACTATGCAAGGCCCAAT
Source organism: Procambarus clarkii (assembly GCF_040958095.1). NCBI lineage: Eukaryota > Metazoa > Arthropoda > Malacostraca > Decapoda > Cambaridae > Procambarus > Procambarus clarkii. The sequence continues at coordinate 4,627,401 of NC_091190.1, forward strand.
TTGCCTAATAAGCCAAGTTTTCATGAATTAATTGTTTTTCGACTACCAAACCTACCTAACCTAACCTAACCTAACTTTTTCGGCTACCTAACCTAACCTAACCTATAAAGATAGGTTAGGTTAGGTAGGGTTGGTTAGGTTCGGTCATATATCTACGTTAATTTTAACTCCAATAAAAAAAATTGACCTCATTCATAATGAAATGGGTTGCTTTATCATTTCATAAGAAAAAATTTAGAGAAAATATATTAATTCATGAAAACTTGGCTTATTAGGCAGATCGGGCCTTGCATAGTAGGCCGAGAAGTGCGTTCTGGCTACTAGGTACGACATATACATACATATATATATATATATATATATATATATATATATATATATATATATATATATATATATATATATATATATATATATGTATATATATATATGTATATATATTTATATATATATATATATATATATATATATATATATATATATATATATATATATATATATATATATATATATATTGTGACGGTAACACGTTGGTGTTCGGCTATTCAAAAGCTAGGGGTATGGCCTCGTCACATATAGAAACAAAAAATAGAAAATCTGGAACTTCGTCTGTGGTAAGGTAATGAGAAGACACACAAAACACAAGTAAATTTAACAATGAGATTTTAATTACGTTAGAAAAGCAAAACATGAATAAAATGGACATACAAATTGGAACATAAAATCAATCAATCAAAATAATAAGAATAATCAAATGACAAAATGAAAAGTTACGTTAAGACAAGTGAGTAATAACAAGTGTATAACAAACAATGTAAATAGGTGCAGGAATATTGGCTTTAAGCTGCCACCTCTCTTAGTACACGTAAGCCACAGCTTAGTCTACCAACGAGACGTGTTAACTTGTTGAAAGCACTGGATATTCTGAGGGCTGAGGTCGTGGTGGACCCAGACATCAGGTAGTGTGGTGGGTGGAGGGCAGGTGCAACTGGACACGCAGCCAATCAGCAATGAGCAGGCGACAGACAGGTAGTTTGGTGGTTCGAGGTGGAGCAGGTGTTCCTGGCTGCATACGTTTGCACTCTGGCAAACCTTGGTGGTGTATTTGTTGGATATTTCTTCCATATTAGTTGTATATAGATTTGTAGCGACGAACTTTGGAGGGAAGAGCAGGCTCAATCTCTTGAAGGAGATTATCGTCACAATATATATATATATATATATATATATATATATATATATATATATATATATGCAGAATAACCACATATGAAAAATAGAAAATGCTTAACGCGTTTTCGGCTAATTCGCCTTCATCAGAGCAAAGTAGAATGAGGATAAGATTGCTGATCAGACCTTTATATCCGCCTGGGCAGATCACCTGACCACCAAAAATAAGTGGAGGAAAGGAATTATAAGAAAGAAGGTAATTGCAGAAGGCCTGTTTCCCTGTGGTTGGCCTTCTGCAATTACCTTCTTTCTTATAATTCCTTTCCTCCACTTATTTTTGGTGGTCAGGTGATCTGCCCAGGCGGATATAAAGGTCTGATCAGCAATCTTATCCTCATTCTACTTTGCTCTGATGAAGGCGAATTAGCCGAAAACGCGTTAAGCATTTTCTATTTTTCATATGTGGTTATTCTGCATACTTGGATCAGTGTTTTTGTGATCATTGCTGCATATATATATATATATATATATATATATATATATATATATATATATATATATATATATATATATATATACTGGCTACTAGGTACGACATATATATATATATATATATATATATATATATATATATATATATATATATATATATATATATATATACATATATATATATATATATATGTATATATATGTCGTACCTAGTAGCCAGAACGCACTTCTTGGCCTACTATGCAAGGCCCAATTTGCCTTATAAGCCATTTTTCATGAATTAATTTTTTTTCGACTACCTAACCTAGCCTAACTTAACTTTTTCGGCTACCTAACCTAACCTATAAAGATAGGTTAGGTTACGTTAGGTAGGGTTGGTTAGATTCGGTCATATATCTACGTTAATTTTAGCTCCAATAAAAAAAAATTGACCTCATACATAATGAAATGGGTAGCTTTATCATTTCATAAGAAAAAAATTTGAGAAAATATATTAATTCAGGAAAACTTGGCTTATTATGCAAATATGGCCTTGCATAGTAGGCTGAGAAGTGCGTTCCTGCTACTAGGTATGACATATATATATATATATATATATATATATATATATATATATATATATATATATATATGCAAACAAGCCTGAATGGTCCCCAGGACATATGCAACTGAAAACTCACACCCCAGAAGTGACTCGAACCCATACTCCCAGAAGCAACGCAACTGGTATGTACAAGACGCCTTAATCCACTTGACCATCACGACCGGACATAATGAGGTGATAGCCGAGGCTATATGAACCACCCCACCACCGGCACTCGGATAGTTATCTTGGGCATAGCATTTTACCAAATCACCTCATTCTTTGGGGCACACACACATATATATATATATATATATATATATATATATATATATATATATATATATATATATATATATATACACACATATAAAAAGGGAAGGGAGTACCACCTCTGGCTGGAAGAAGGGGGACCCATAGCCTCGGAGGAAACCACACATAACGCATTGGAGGGAATGTAGGTCCCGACCAATACAGTTTCTGTGTGCTTTTCTCCTACCACCCCCTTCCTTTTTTTTTTTTTTTTTCCTTTATTGTGTATTTAAAGGTTACAAAACATACAAGACAAATGCCTAAAGGTTATGGATCTCTTGAAGCCCCTCCGCTTCCGGACAGGAACCGAGGACGCAGCAAGCATTTCCCCTCTGCATCGCCACACTGAGGCGCTGAAACAAAAAACTGGAAGCCCTTGGGTCTCTGGTGACGTCAATGAGCTTGGAACCCAATTCCTTGTGAAATCGCAAGGCACTCTTGCCCCAGGGGCCATGCGTCTCAGACGCTATGGGAACAAAGAGGTATTGTCCTTCCAGTCGCCTGTACTTGAGTGATTTTGCTGTTTCCCTGTGGTAGGCCGCACCACCTGCTTGATCAGCTCCGAAGTGTACATAAGTGTCAGCCAGGGTGGATACACATGTGTAGTCCCCCACCAACTGTCTACCCTCCTTCCATGAGTATATGGTTATGCCATCTGGGCGAAGTGCAGGGAAATCCGGGGTTTGGACCCCTAGGATGCGAGGTTCTCTCTCCACTGGGCACCCATCTGAGACGAGGCTTCTCTTGATGATGTCATTGACCTCGTTGTGTCTTGCATGCCAGCCCTTTGTGCTTCCGCAATGCAACCCATGCTGTCCGTATTGGTCTGCTTCCACCCTGTCTCAAATACACTTGTATTGAGTGTGAATTGGGGCACCAAGGCGGACGGCCACTGCTATACGAAGGGATGCTGGATCTAGGCGTGTGCCTATTGCTGACATGGGTACTGCCAGGAGGAAGTCTCCTGCATGGGGGGCACGCACTGCTCTGAGGTATGCCTTCTCCTTGTCTGATGTTGCAGCGCTGAGCATGGCATCAGCTACTTTTTCCACTAGAGGGTGGTCCCAGCCAGACTGTTTGTGTTGTTTTGTTGGCTATATAATGGTTGCTGGGGCTGCAAGAATATCCCACTGATTTGAACATTCAGTGAAAGCAGGATCGTGTATTCCTGCTGAATCTCTCAGGGTTGCAGGTAAGATATCTCTGACGAGGTCGTGCAATGCGTGGAAGGAGGAAAGGAAGGCTGGTAGAGCAATTTATATATATATATATATATATATGCGAACAAGCCAGAATGGTCCCCTGGACAATATGCAACTGAAAACTCACACCCCAGAAGTGACTCGAACCCATACTCCCAGAAGCAACGCAACTGGTATGTACAAGACGCCTTAATCCACTTGACCATCACGACCGGACAAAATGAGGTGATAGCCGAGGCTATTTGAACCACCCCACCGCCGGCACTCGGATAGTTATCTTGGGCATAGCATTTTACCAAATCACCTCATTCTTAGGGGCACACGTGAGGAACACAAATGCGAACAAGCCAGAATGGTCCCCTGGACAATATGCAACTGAAAACTCACACCCCAGAAGTGACTCGAACCCATACTCCCAGAAGCAACGCAACTGGCATGTACAAGACGCCTTAATCCACTTGACCATCACGACCGGACAAAATGAGGTGATAGCCGAGGCTATTTGAACCACCCCACCGCCGGCACTCGGATAGTTATCTTGGGCATAGCATTTTACCAAATCACCTCATTCTTAGGGGCACACGTGAGGAACACAAATGCGAACAAGCCAGAATGGTCCCCTGGACAATATGCAACTGAAAACTCACACCCCAGAAGTGACTCGAACCCATACTCCCAGAAGCAACGCAACTGGTATGTACAAGACGCCTTAATCCACTTGACCATCACGACCGGACAAAATGAGGTGATAGCCGAGGCTATTTGAACCACCCCACCGCCGGCACTCGGATAGTTATCTTGGGCATAGCATTTTACCAAATCACCTCATTCTTAGGGGCACACGTGAGGAACACAAATGCGAACAAGCCAGAATGGTCCCCTGGACAATATGCAACTGAAAACTCACACCCCAGAAGTGACTCGAACCCCTACTCCCAGAAGCAACGCAACTGGTATGTACAAGACGCCTTAATCCACTTGACCATCACGACCGGACAAAATGAGGTGATAGCCGAGGCTATTTGAACCACCCCACCGCCGGCACTCGGATAGTTATCTTGGGCATAGCATTTTACCAAATCACCTCATTCTTAGGGGCACACGTGAGGAACACAAATGCGAACAAGCCAGAATGGTCCCCTGGACAATATGCAACTGAAAACTATCCGAGTGCCGGCGGTGGGGTGGTTCAAATAGCCTCGGCTATCACCTCATTTTGTCCGGTCGTGATGGTCAAGTGGATTAAGGCGTCTTGTACATACCAGTTGCGTTGCTTCTGGGAGTATGGGTTCGAGTCACTTCTGGGGTGTGAGTTTTCAGTTGCATATTGTCCAGGGGACCATTCTGGCTTGTTCGCATTTGTGTTCCTCACGTGTGCCCCTAAGAATGAGGTGATTTGGTAAAATGCTATGCCCAAGATAACTATCCGAGTGCCGGCGGTGGGGTGGTTCAAATAGCCTCGGCTATCACCTCATTTTGTCCGGTCGTGATGGTCAAGTGGATTAAGGCGTCTTGTACATACCAGTTGCGTTGCTTCTGGGAGTATGGGTTCGAGTCACTTCTGGGGTGTGAGTTTTCAGTTGCATATTGTCCAGGGGACCATTCTGGCTTGTTCGCATTTGTGTTCCTCACGTGTGCCCCTAAGAATGAGGTGATTTGGTAAAATGCTATGCCCAAGATAACTATCCGAGTGCCGGCGGTGGGGTGGTTCAAATAGCCTCGGCTATCACCTCATTTTGTCCGGTCGTGATGGTCAAGTGGATTAAGGCGTCTTGTACATACCAGTTGCGTTGCTTCTGGGAGTATGGGTTCGAGTCACTTCTGGGGTGTGAGTTTTCAGTTATATATATATATATATATATATATATATATATATATATATATATATATATATATATATATATATATATATATATATATATATATATATATATATAAATTGCTCTACCAGCCTTCCTTTCCTCCTCCCACGCATCGCACGACCTCGTCAGAGATATCTTACCTGCAACCCTGACAGATTTAGCAGGAATATATATATATATATATATATATATATATATATATATATATATATATATATATATATATATATATATATATATATATATATATATATATAAATTGCTCTACCAGCCTTCCTTTCCTCCTCCCACGCATCGCACGACCTCGTCAGAGATATCTTACCTGCAACCCTGAGAGATTCAGCAGGAATACACGATCCTGCTTTCACTGAATGTTCAAATCAGTGGGATATTCTTGCAGCCCCAGCAACCATTGTATAGCCAACAAAACAACACAAACAGTCTGGCTGGGACCACCCTCTAGTGGAAAAAGTAGCTGATGCCATGCTCAGCGCTGCAACATCAGACAAAAATCAGGAGATACAACTGACGATTTACTATAAAACCAAAAAAAACGGCCAGCCTACTCATGAGAAACTCTCCAGACACAAAGCAGAACGCTTTAAAAGAGACCAACGTCGTCTATGCCTTCAAATGCCCACTTGGGGACTGTAAGTCTCAAAGAACTCAGTATATAGGCAAGACAACAACATCTCTTTCCAGGCGATTAACGATGCATAAGCAACAGGTTTCCATTAAGGAACATATATTCTCTTCCCACAACCAAACCATCACCAGAGAAATCTTAGCAAACAACACAGAAATCATCGATAGATACAGCGATAGCAGGCGGCTTGACATCTGCGAGGCACTACACATCAAGAAGTCAACACCAGCAATCAACAGCCAATTAATGCACAACTATATTCTACCCACTTCAAGACTCCGCTCCAATATAGAAGCATCAAGAAATATGGACCAATAGGCTTTCTACAATCACTTCTATTCAATAACCATTGTTTCATGTTCTGGCTTGTGTTGATGAAATTAATACCTTATTAAATACCACCTCACCCCATCCACCTCACTCAAAAGTAGATATAAACAAAATCGGAGATGTGTAAGTTCTATTCAGTTGTGTATGTGTTAACTAAAATCTTTGAAAATGTAATAAGTTTTACGAAACGCGCTCAAGTGTCGCGTCAGACTAGAAATAAAAATGAATTTTGGAGAATTGATTTTTGAATTACCTCCAACAGTGAAAAGAAATGTACGAAAGATTGAGAAAATTCGTGTTAGAATTATTAATCTTACTTTTTCGGTCATACTTAATAATATATGTCTACAGGAAAGACTGCTACCAAAATATACTAATATATATATATATATATATATATATATATATATATATATATATATATATATATATATATATATATATATATATATATATATATATATATACATTAATTCATGAAAACTTGGCTTATTAGGCAAATCGGGCCTTGAATAGTAGGCTGAGAAGTGCGTTCTGGCTATTAGGTACGACATATATATATATATATATATATATATGTCGTACCTAATAGCCAGAACGCACTTCTCAGCCTACTATTCAAGGGCCGATTTGCCTAATAAGCCAAGTTTTCATGAATTAATGTTTTTTCGTCTACCTAACCTACCTAACCTAACCTAACCTAGCTTTTTTTGGCTACCTAACCTAACCTTACCTATAAATACAGGTTAGGTTAGGTTAGGTAGGGTTGGTTAGGTTCGGTCATATATCTACGTTAATTTTAACTCCAATAAAAAAAAATTGACCTCATACATAGAGAAAAGGGTTGCTTTATCATTTCATAAGAAAAAAATTATAGTAAATATATTAATTCAGGAAAACTTGGCTTATTAGGCAAATCGGGCCTTGAATAGTAGGCTGAGAAGTGAGTTCTGGCTACTAGGTACGACATATATATATATATATATATATATATGTCGTACCTAGTAGCCAGAACGCACTTCTCAGTCTACTATGCAGGGCCCGATTTGCCTAATGAGCCAAGTTTTCATGAATTAATTGTTTTTCGACTACCTAACCTACCTAACCTAACCTAACCTAACTTTTTTGGCTACCTAACCTAACCTAACCTTTAAAAAAAGGTTAGGTTAGGTTAGGTAGGGTTGGTTAGGTTCGGTCATATATTTACGTTAATTTTAACTCAAATAAAAAAAAATTGACCTCATACATAATGAAATGGGTAGCTTAATCATTTCATAAGAAAAAAAATAAAAGAAAATATATTATTTCAGGAAAATTTGGCTTATTAGGCAAGTCGGGCCTTGCATAGTAGGCTGAGAAGTGCATTCTGGCTACTAGGTACGACATATATATATATATATATATATATATATATATATATATATATATATATATATATATATATATATATATATATATATATATATATATATATATATATATATATATTCGCGTTCTCACCCCTTCTTTCCTTATATAGTTAGGGTTATTCCCGCGCGGCTATCGCTCCCCTGTTCTTGGGCACCACTACTCGCCCTGGGAGCCCCCTAGTCTACCAAGGCACTACCTGTGCCCCATCCTTGCACCACTAGTGAGTGGAGAAATCCAATCCAACCCCACCTCTGGTACTCGAATTTATCCGTCGCGATACTGGGAAAATATACAGGTAAATCCTTACCTCTTTTTCTCTCTCACTCAAGGTCGCCAGGTGGGTGCTTACATTTCCGTCCCAGCAACACTTCTCAGTGGTCTAGTTAAATGCCACGAACCAAGGTCTCAAATACAAGTGCAGTGAACTAATAAATGACTTACTCAACTAACCCTAGAGAATGGAGGCTCACTCAAACACATTGGTAAAATCGATGACAAGTTTACTGAAGAAAACTACATCGAATCCACATAAAGAATAATATAGGTGGAAGTGTCAGACGGCGGCAACACTTCTCTCTCGCCTCTGGCAACACAGTCAGCTGGACGATTCGCAAGTTCGCTCCTGGCCTCTTGAATCCAGCCACTTCCTCTAACTGCTCAAAATGTCATAGCGCTCACACACATGTAATAATATATAATTGTCTCATGTATACATGAGTAACCTGGCTTCAAGCCTAACCCTACCATACTGGCAGTAATAATAATAAAGACAATGGTCCTGACATGAATGATATTCTAGCTCACCTAGATCAAGGGGTAATGGGGAGGGAATTTATCTACCTTAACTCTTTCTGCTACAATGTCGACATACTCTCTGGGGAGGGTTGCTGAGGTTCTCGGTCCTGGCGTTCGATCCTCCGTTGATCAAGATCTTGTACACACATGGTCCTCGGTCGACTCGTAGATGCGCTTCCTCGCCGTCCTCACACTCTGCATTCAGACCCTCCTCCTCCTCCTGAGGTCTTGGAGACAAGTCCCTGTGCACGTCGTCTTCTTCCTCCCACACTGGAACTGTAGTCAAACTTGCAGTCCGGTTCGGTGTCCCCTTCTCAGGCTTCCAGTGGACTTGCCCCAGGCACAGCAGCTCGCCTGATGCGTTTGAACGTGGCCCGTGGGAGGTGTCCTCACGATCTCGCCAAATTCCTTAATTTGTTCCTTATTTATTTACCAGCAATATCATCTCATATGTAAAAATAAAGAGGTGCCATTATCTAAATATATACAACACTGAGAACTGTGAAGACATGCTAATATATATTCTCAGGAAGGTTGGCTTCCCGATAGTATAGGAATGCGTATTATCTCATATAATATTAAACAGGTAACTGGATATCAGCTAAATGATATCTGAGTACAAACTCAGAAATATTTTTTTTATTGAAGTCGTTATAAATTATAACGACAGTATATAATTTTATTTACAGTATAAATGAAATTTAATTTACAGTATAAATATAATTTAGTTCACAGTATAATTATTATTTAATTTACAGTATAAATATAATTTAATTTTCAGGATAAATATAATTTAATTTATTGTATAAATTAATTTAATTTACAGTATAAATTAATCTAATTTACAGTATTTATTAATCTAATTTACAGAATAAATATAATTTATAATGTAAAACTGTATAAATATAATTTACAGTATAAGTTATATAATAACATGGCATTGTTTACAGATTTGCAGAGGTGATAATTGTTCCAAACAGTCCGCCAAAGAACGGGGCTTGTGTACTCAATATGAACTCACTTCGAGCTCTGCTGGATTCCACAATGGCAAGTTGTGACAACTGGAAGGACCCAGAAGGTATTGGGATTGACTCTTATACCTTCTATTACTCTCAATCGAACACCGAAAAAACTCTAGCATCATCGGGGTTTAATACTGTGAATCTGATATTTCCAGTGGGTATTTTTGACGTCTGGTGCAGAATTGCTGATAAGTTTGAGAGTTTCACGAATGTGTATGTTGGCAAGGTGAATGCCTCGATGATTACAAAGGAAGAATTCCAGTTATACAACCCTTCGAATGTTCTTCGTAAATTGTCTGCAACAGGTGACCAAATAACAATGGCGATGGTGTTGATCTCACTTGCATCCATTAAAGATCATGCTGACTGGCTTTCATTAAGTGACGGTTCTTTCAGTAATATGTCAGTAAGTGAAGTCAATGCCAGGCTTACTCAAGTGTCAAATATGAATGAAGAGGCTCTTAAATTTGCTGCTGATACTATGGACTTTGCCTCACTATCTCAACTTAGTGTCGGTGCTGGAGTCTTGAAATCCACTGTTTGTGGCATTTTGACTCAAGAAAAAGCTGCTTATACAGTTGATATGGAATTCCGGAAAAAAAACCTTATTTTTATGACTAAAATGGTGGAAAAGTTAAATGTTACTCCTATTTACTCACCATATGACATACAGCCATTTGCCTCTAGCTTTTTGGATGCTGCGGTTTGCATCCTCAAAAGTATGAATGAAGTTATTGAGAACCCAACACTCAGCCCGCCTGGAGACTTGGCCAAGGCTTCTTCTCTTGACTATGAAACAGGTATTGACCAAACGAAAAAAGGGTTTGAAATTTCCATAGACCCTGTAACCCAAATGAGGCAAAATGTGCTGGAAATCACAAGACAAAGAGCAAAGGGCGTGGTTCAGAAAATGTTTGAATTAGTTGACGTTCTTGGCACTGTTATTTTAGCCAAATGTGTTGTTGGGGTGAAATTCAGTGAACAAGGAGACAGTGGAGCAGGAATGTTGGTTACCAAAGTTCCAGAAAACACCTTAGCGGATGGAGTGGAGATACGCCCACAGAATAGTTTGAACGCTTCAGTGAAATTTCCAGGGTCATTTTGCCCCTCTCGTTATAGTCAAAATTACAGTGATTGCACAAATGTTGCAGGCTTCACAGCTGTGGTGTGGCCATGTTTAACTCATGTTTACCCACAGAGTAAGACGTATCTATCAAAGCAGACTACTGTCATAACTCTTAGAGTATTTGTGGAAGATAAGGACGTCACTGTTGACAATGAAACACAGCCAATAACCCTGGTAATTCCTCGGCGTCCTGAGTCATTACCTGATCCTGTTTCTGTTGTGGGAAATACTGCTATTAATGACCTCGTCCCCTTTGTGTACCATTCCTTCAACGTGTCCAGTGCCGATTCTGCTTTCACTGTAGAGATTCATCCGGACGGAATCACGCCGCCCAAGTTGGTTATTCTAAGAGACTACAAGAGATTACCAACGCCATCTCAGTATGAAATGATTTCTTATGTGAAAAAAATTACTCTGAATGAAAATGGAACATATTCATGGTTTGTAAGTAACATAGACAATAAGAACAGAACTGGGAATTTTTATGTTGCATTAGCCATTCTCAAAGATGGTGTCACTCTTCCTGACCCTAGAAGCAATGCTACTCTGCACAAAGAAGATTTTAGTGTTGACTTCAACTTTAACTATACGTTCCGTGTGATAACATCGGGATGTTACTTCTACAACTCAACAATTGATGTTTGGTCAGGCATCGGCATGACGGTCGTGGACGCTAACAGCACCCACACTAGTTGCCACACTCTTCATTTAGCTTCCTTTGGATCTGGATATTCTCCTTCGCCAAACGCGATTGATTTTGACTACATATTCGCTGCAGCTGGTTTTGTTAACAACTTGATAATATATCTAGTTATCATCATAACTCTCGTTTGCTATGTAATAATGATGATTTGGGCTCGTTTTATGGACAAAAAAGATATTCAGTATCGAGGGGTTACTGCCCTGGAGGACAATAATGCTGAAGATAAATATTTATATGAAGTAACTTTCACCACCGGGCCCGACAAAGAAGCTGGAACTGACTCTAATATCCAGTTTATTGTATCAGGAGAATGTGATGAAACTGATGTCAGAGCTCTGCCACCCTCAGACAACAGACGATATCACCGCTACAGTGTTGATGCGTTTGTGATGAGCACACATGGACCGCTGGGAAATATTGACACCCTACGCATCTGGCATGACAACACTGGCAGATTTCCATTTGACAGCTGGCAGCTGCAGACAGTAGTGATCCGTGACCTTCAGACGCGAGATAAGTTTATATTTCAAGCAAACACCTGGCTTGCTTTAGATCACGACGACAAGAAAATTGACGTATTGCTGGAGACCTCAGACGGCGAGACTAATGAAGAATTCGTCACAGGTTTCTACAACAAGGGAAACAGAGGTGCAAATGAAGATCACATGTGGATATCAATATTCCTGCGACCTACCGGCTCCCGGTACAGTAGAAAAGAACGAGTGTCAGTGGCTACATTATACCTGTACTTGTCAATGTTGATCAACGCTGCCTGCTACCATATACTTAGTGACACGCCTCGCACCGGTGTGTTTGAGTACAGCTCCTTCACCGTGTCTATTCAGCAGGCCATCATTGGCTTGGCTTCTGGCGTTATGGCTTATCCTGTCATTCTTCTACTCGTATTTATCTTCAAAAGATCGAGACCTCGCAGACTAAAGAAGTGCCGTTCACTGGAAGCTGCAGCCAAGCAACGGAGAAATCAGCACATCGAAAGTGGGACGGACACAGAGAAAGACAACCTGTTGAGAGACTATGACTTAACGACCCGTCAGACACGCAGTAACCGCAGCAAAGATGAGAGTCCTGTGAGATGCATCCCATGGTGGACGCGATGGCTGGCTTGGCTTCTCATACTGGCCGGAATAGGCGTCTGCGCGTTCTTCGTGTGGTCGTACGGAACCATGTGGGGAGAGATCAAAACTGTGAAGTGGTTCTCCTCCTTCGTTATTTCTTTTTTCATATCGGTTCTTGTTACTCAGTGGCTCAAGGTACTTTTAGCAACCACAATTGCAGTAGTTTGTTGCAAGGCTCAGAACACCATGACTGAAGACATAGACTGTGATGAAGAATTGCCGGAGCTTCGCTATGATGAGGAATGGAAGAATGTTCAGCCCATGGACCCCTCCGTCAAACGCAAGGCAAGTCCAGTATATCTTTTACAATTATCAAATAAACGTATTGTGTTCTGTAGTAACAACACATATAACCAAACACTATAAAGTAGGGAAAATCTGAAGGAGTCGTGATGAGGATTCGAACCTATGCGGTGGGTGTTCCCAGGCTCACGCTCTAGACGATAGACCTCGACATGGCCCGAAGGATTGCAACCTGAGGTACTACCGTACCCACGAGGATTCCTGAGGATTCACTAAAGCCAAATCAGGAATTTACACAATCCCCCAATGCATTCAGCAGTCTCCGTGCGGTAGTGGTAAGATGCTCGCCTAGCGTTTCGCGAGCGCTTTGTCCTGGGTTCGTATCCTGGCCGGGGAGGATTTACTGGGCGCAAATCCCTAATTGTAGCCTCTGTCTAATCCAACATTAAAATGGGTACCTGGTTGTTAAACGATTTGGCGGGTCGTATTCCTGGTAATATTAGGATTAAGGACCTGCCCGAAACGTTATGCGTGCTAGTGGCTGTGCAAGAATGTAAAAACTCTTGTATATATAAATAAACAATTAGGGCTCTGTCATACAGGAATGTTCTACCTCTGACGTTTCCTTATTCGATCTTACGGATTTTCTCATTGATTCAGTCACGTTAGTGTCATTACTCACTATAAAGTATTTCGTTATATAACAGCTATTATATATAGCCGAAAAACATCTCCTGCAACCCTTATTAATGAAACTAATTCTGAACCATAATCAATTTATAATACACTTGACTTTTACTTTTCCACCGTTAGGCTCTTCACATCTATCCCTTTAATTACTTATTGTGAAACTCAAAAAGAAATGTATTTATTGGACTTTACCGCATTTTCTCAGTTCATATGCAAAAATATGTTTCCACTCATAACTACAGTCTACCCTGACCTTGTTCAGCCCACAGCGGGAGGACTTGTTGGGAGTCATTACGAGCTGATCACGTCATCTCCCGTATCCCACATTACGGGAGATAATAATAAGATCTTTGGATTGATATCACACCAAACATGTCCCCAGAAACCCACATCAAAAGGATATCATCAGCGGCCTATGCTAGATTGGCTAACATAAGAACTGCCTTTAAAAACTTGTGTAAGGTATAGTTCAGGACCCTGTATACCACTTATGTCAGACTAATCCTGGAGTATTCAGCTACAGCCTGAAGTTCATACCTAGTTAAACACAAGAAAAGTTAGGGATGATTCAGAGGTATACAATCAGACTAGTTTCGGAACTGAGAGGTATGAGCTACAAGGAAAGGCTAAGAGAGCTTAACCTCAGATCCCTGAAAAATAGAAGAATAAGGGGAGACATGATTACTACTTATAAAATTCTCAGGGGAATTGACAGTGTGGACAAAGTCAAACTCTTTTGCACGGGTGGAACACGAACAAGGGGATTCAGGTGGAAACCTAGTACCCAAATGAGCCACAGAGGCATTCGAATTTTTTTTTCAGGGTCAGGGTAGTAAACAAATGGAATGCATTAAGCAGTGATGTGGTGGAAACAGACTCCAAACATACGAATGTAGATATGATTGGGCCCAGTAAGCTCAAGAGTCTGTACACCAGTTGATTGACTAGAGGGGGGTTGCAAAGAACCAAAGCTAACCCCCCCCCCCCCGCAAGCACAATTAGGTGAATACATTCCAGAACTAAATACAAATGTGTTATCATATATTGAACAAAGATTACTTCCATGTTGAATGGAGGACTATGATCACCCTCTGTATTGTGCCAATGGGGGAATGTGTGTAACCCAGCCACACAACCCAGACAAAAATAATTGGATTGATGTGTACAGATTTCACCAATTACAACCAGAGCAACTGCATGCAACACAGAGTGGCACCTTCTGTGTCACTATGCAAGCAGTCAATTGTATGCGAGAGCAACCTTCGAGATTCGCAGGACCCCGGCAGACGAGAGTATGGCAGAGGACAATAAATCCCTCCAGTGATGATAAAGTAATCTCCCGTCACTAGGACGTCGTCCTGCCCCAGTGTCTTGGCCCTATAAAAAGTGCAACACTTACGGTTCCCACAAGATCTGTAGACTGGTGCGAGGTTGTAGGTCAGCGATACCCTTGAGTCTGTACCCAGTGTGTAACAGAGTAGTAATGCTGTAGGAAGGTGTACTCGGGAAGGAATAGACTGGAAAGTGTTGTTGTGATTACAAAAATAAGTTTATTCATTAAACTCATAGCTTATAACAGACCATCCTCCTGTCTTGGTAGTACTTATAGTAACGATGATGGCCACCTAACATATATTGAAATAAAAGGCAATTACAGAGTAGAAATCGGTACTATTGAATTTTGACAAATTGGAAAAGATTTGTATTTATGTTGCAAAGACGTCTTAACCATACTAGGCCTAATACACGCTATCTGAAGCCTAATATAGTACATATATGTGCTATACCAAGCCTAGGAATATTTAAGTTTGTTTTTACTTATATTTTGTTTTCCAGCTCTAAAGAGCGAATAGTACCAAAGTGTACTATCTATTTTCTTTTACTTCTATCGTGTATATGTACGATGGTGCACATAGTCACAAAAGGTAATATTTAAACAAGAGGATGGGCTGCTTATACACAACAGAGAGCTGCTCTTACAGTAATAAACAAGAGGATGGGCTGCTTATACACAACAGAGAGCTGCTCTTACAGTAATAAACAAGAGGATGGGCTGCTTATACACAACAGAGAGCTGCTCTTACAGTAATAAAGAGCTTCACTTTAGCAAAGCTAAACAATAGCACAACTCAGCAGGAAATCATTACCAAGGACCTAGTTCACTGAGACCCTCACCTTGCCTTCTTGAGCAGGCACACTTAGATTTATTTATTTATTTTGTTTATTTATATATACCAGAAGGTACATTGGGTTTGTGAGAGAACATAACATTAATGTGCAGACGATGAGTCACCATAACGTGATTGAAGATATGAAGACCAAGCCACACAACACAAGATGAAGAGACGACGACGTTTCGGTCCGTCCTGGATCATTATCAAGCCGAATATATCATTGATATGTTATGTGTTCATACAGTGAACCAATGACCAAAGAGCCAGAGCCCAACCCTCGCAAGCACAACTAGGTGAGTACGGTGAACATGGTGTTCACACAAGAGAACAAGACTGAACTCTCGTGATTCGCTCCTCCACTAACTGCTTGCGACACTGGCAATAACAACGGTGCATTGTAGGGCGTTACAACTATACACTCGTATAATACTCAGCACATGTTAATCAATGGCAATTGAATAGTTTATGCATACTAATTAATCTCTGGAAGTGAATAGCACATACAAGTCTCACAGACAGTAATGAGAGAATCATATTACACATCACAAAGACATAATAACAATGAAAATCTATCAACAGACACTGAAAAATAATAATCAATGCTTTTAGAACATGTCATTCTGACCATTAACTCAATCAATAGACTAACACGTGGGAGTCGGGACACTCTAATGTTCACTTGCAATTAATAAAGTCACACAGACAAATAATGACAATGAACTGAACTGGTCACTAGAGCCCCAATGTGTGTAGAATGAAGACAATCCATAACACCTGAGCAAGGGTGTGGACATTACCACCCCGGGCTAACGAGCTCACAATGCAACGTCACCCCCTTTTTATCTGTATTATAAACTGCAAATATTTAAAAAAAAATTAAGGAATCATTCATTGAAGAGTACACCAACAGCGCAGGATACAACACGAACAGCATAGCATACAACACCAACAGCACGGGATACAACACGAACAGCATAGCATACAACACCAACAGCACGGGATACAACACGAACAGCATAGCATACAACACCAACAGCACGGGATACAACACGAACAGCATAGCATACAACACCAACAGCACGGGATACAACACGAACAGCATAGTATACAACACCAACAGCACGGGATACAACACGAACAGCATAGTATACAACACCAACAGCACGGGATACAACACGAACAGCATAGCATACAACACCAACAGCACAGGATACAACACCAACAGCACAGATTACAACACCAACAACACAGGATACAACACCAACAGCACAGGATACAACTCCAACATCACAGGATTTAACACCAACAACACAGGATACAACATCAACAACACAGGATACAACTCCAACAGCACAGGATGTAACACCAACAACACAGGATACAACACCAACAGCACAGGATACAACACCAACAGCACAGGATACAACAACAGCACAGGATACAACTTCAACAGCACAGGATACAACACTAACAGCACAGGATACAACACCAACAGCACAGGATACAACACCAACAACACAGGATACAACACCAACAGCACAGGATACAACACCAACAGCACAGGATACAACGCCAACAACAAAGGATACAACGCCAACAGCACAGGATACAACACCAACAGCACAGGATACAACACCAACAACACAGGTTACAACACCAACAGCACAGGATACAACACCAACAGCACAGGATACAACGCCAACAACAAAGGATACAACGCCAACAGCACAGGATACAACACCAACAACACAGGATATAACATACCATTACAAGCCAAACACACCAGACAAAACTGAAACATAACAGAAAATATGCATATACACCCAGGATTCACAAGTACATGCATCAGGGAACAAAGCTAACGCGCACAGAACAGGGAAACAGAATTATATTATTGGAAACAGAAAGGCACGGCCAAAACAACCAGTACTAGGCACACAAGGAAAGAAACAACATATACTAGTGACAAATAAACACACACAAAGGCCACAAAACAAAACTAAGGCCGTTACCACTACCAACACAATAAACATGGAACAGGATAACACTTAGCAGCCCCAATAAGGGAACCGGAAAATTAAACAAAATTGCAAAAAATAAAAAATACGGAAGAAGGTAACACCTAACAGCCCCAACAAGGGCAATGTAGAGGAAGTTTGCAAAAGGCAGGAACCGGCAAAGGAGCCACCCCACCCTGCACCTTCCCTTCACAACGACTGCCTCATTCACCCCATCCTCGCTATCCAAAGGCTCCAAAGAGTCCTTACCACCATGGGACCGGCACAAACGGCACCAAACACAGCCCTATAGTCAGAGCCTCATCCACACACACTGTCCTGATGGCAGCCCCATAGGGCGCCCCACTGGTTTCGCACAAGCCTCTGGGACAGGCTCAACAGCTGGCAGGCAGGCAGGCGGTACAGCACCAACTGCCAACACGTCCGTAGAAACCTCCTGGAATCGGAGGGGCGGGAAATGACACTCCCGGAAGATAATGATGCGAGCAGCTGCCTTCACGATGCAAGCCACCGCTAGATGATCCGGTTAGACCGGTAGATCTCACCGTCGATCTAGTTATACTGGTATGACCACTACAAATCTTTCAAGATGACTGACCTGCCATCTGGTGCCCCCAAAACCATGTGATAATTGCCCATAACATAATTGCCCTAGACACTGACTAGGAACATGCTAGCAGACAATGCAACAATCCTGGAATCTACCACAAACCAAAGAAGCTATACTGAAAAAAGAGAGAAAAAAAGACCAACCTTCAATAAACAGAATAATGACTTTGCTTCCTTGCCAACACTGGGGTCCAGATCTTACCAAATGTCACTGGATAACGACGTTTTCCCACCTTTACCGAAAATATCATAGTTTTACCCAATGTTTGGTTGGCCCTGTCCCCCCATACTTTCCCTATGTTTATATGACCCTATCTCCTTATCCTGTGTTTGTCTCAATGGTCTCGCCACACTCTTTTGAATCTTTCACATGTGTATTTAATTAAAATAACTAAAAATTGTGCCTCGTATATTCATTCTTTATACGCTATTACTGTAGGCCTGAATGTGGTCGGATTGGCTAGAAAACTCTGGTTGGGTCCAGGTTTGAGGCCTCCAGAACATCCCAGAGTACTCAGTAGAGTACTGTCTGTAGAGTACTAGAGTATATATGTCGTACCTAGTAGCCAGAACGCACTTCTCAGCCTACTATGCAAGGCCCGATTTGCCTAATAAGCGAAGTTTTCCTGAATTAATATATTTTCTCTAATTTTTTTCTGATGAAATGATAAAGCTACACATTTCATTATGTATGAGGTAATTTTTTTTATTGGAGTTAAAATTAACGTAGATATATAACCGAACCTAACCAGCCCTACCTAACCTATCTTTATAGGTTAGGTTAGGTTAGGTAGCCGAAAATGTTAGGTTAGGTTAGGTTAGGTAGGTTAGGTAGTCGAAAAAACATTAATTCATGAAAACTTGGCTTATTAGGCAAATTGGGCCTTGCATAGTAGGCTGAGAAGTGCGTTCTGGCTACTAGGTACGACATACATATATATATATATATATATATATATATATATATATATATATATATATATATATATATATATATATATATATATATATATATATATATATATATATATATATATATATATATATATATATATATATATATATATGTCGTACCTAGTAGCCAGAACGCACTTTTCAGCCTACTATGCAAGGCCCGATTTGCCTAATAAGCCAAGTTTTCATTGTTACGAACCCGGATCCAGCATCCGAGCAAGGAGCAGTAACAACTACGCCATCTGTGGGTCGGCTCCCGAAACTCCCGCCAAACGGACGACGACACCTAGTGAGGACAGCGTGTACTGGCCTCGAGGACCAGTTTCCAGTCTGGTTCAGCGCTCAACACCGCCGCTCCTGACCTCTGGTGAGGTGGTGTTCCGACGACAGCGCCATCTAGGGAGTGGATATGTCGGGCGTTTGTATCTGAGCCTGTGAGTGTGGTGTATTAGTGTCCCAGTTATTGATGACGTGTCTGTTTACAGAGCCGACCTGGGCCCACTGTGTTGAAGGTGAAGTCAGTCTACCCGAGGCAGCCAGTCTCCATACAGTGAAGTTTGCTGCAGCTGTCGTGACGTCGTCCCCCCGGAAGAACACTGTGGTGTGTTAAGCCTGCCAGTGGAGTGGCAGTGGAAGGATTTACCCGGGACCGACGGTTGGAGACGATAATCCACTGGGGTATTGAGGACAGGAGGGTGATTGGTGATATCACACGAGACTCCTGTCTAGGGCGTACCCCTTATATCGTTCGTGGAGTGGCCGTACCAGCCTTGGTGGCTCAGTACCTGCCAGCAGACCTGCTGGACGTGTGGTTGACGGCCTCCACGACGGTGCCCCCAGTGGACCTGTGTTGTGGCTGACCTGTGGCCAGGGTAGGCTCGACGCTCTCAGAGGACACGTCTTGAGGCCACGAAGAAAGCACCGCGGACTCAGCACCTAGCTTCGAGGATCCATAGTCTCCAGCAGAAGACTACAGTGTTGATCCCCTTTGTAAAGTGTTAATACCCCCCCCTTGTGTACGTTTTACTTTTATATATTTAAATGGTGATGGTTATATTATATTATATTAAGTTCTTACCTTTCTTTCCCTACTCCCTTTAAGTTACTTGCGTCACGGATCGCATCCCTTGATAGCCTCTACTGGCTTGGGGCCGGATATATATCTTCCTCTAACGACATCAGAGGAAGAACCCCGTTGCGTCCCGAGAGGGCCGTAACATAATTGGCATCCCCAGCGGGATCCGTCCCCTTGTTAAGTATGTTTGACAGGGGTGGTGAAGTGGCGTAATCCCTGTAAATAATTCCCCCTGTGTGTGACGATTGTGACGTTATACGTCCTGTGCGGTGCTCAGTGACTAAGTGCGATATTGTGCAGTGCGGTGCTCGCTGTGATTAAGCGATTAAGTGCAATATTGACTAGTGCGGTGCTCAGTGATTTAGTGCAATATTGTAGAGCGAAGTGTTCGCTTGGACTCAGTGCAATATTGGGTAGTGCGGTGCCCGGAGTGATTACGTGCAATATTGGCAAGTGCAGTATTAGGTGCGACAAAGTGCAATATTGACGTAGAACAGTGCTCGGTGCGTTAAGTGCTAACGTGTAAGCAGTGTGTTAAGTGCAAAGTGTTCCATCTGTGACAATGGCAGACAAAGCTACCATCGATGATCTGGACGATGTTCAGGCTTTTCTGAACAGAGTGGACTGTCTTGCCAGATTAAAGTATCTGAGCAAACCAGAGCTTGTACTAGTGAGCGCCTACCTGGAGATCAAGATCCGTGCCAGTGATTCCCGTGTGGAGATCTTGTCCAAGGTTCACCGGCACCTGAAGGCAGAAGAGAAACAGGAAGGCGAGACTCCTAGTACAAGGGAAGGTGAGGAAATAGCTTCCACAGAAAAGGAAGACAAGGGCAGTGACATTGACAGTGATGCAGGTGGGCTTAATATTAGCTTTCTAACAGTCAAAATGCGTGCCCTAGAGATCAATCGCGAGATAGAGTGGAAGAAGTTAGAATTAGAACGAGAATTAAAAGATAAAGAGATGGAGATGAAAGATAAGGAAATGGCGATGAGGCGTTTAGAATTGGAAGAAAGGAAAGAAGAACGAGAAAGAGAAGAGAAACGAGAAAGAGAAGAACGAGAAAGAGAAGAAAGAAGAGAAGAACGAGAAAGAGAAGAGAGACGAGAGAGAGAAGAACGAGAGCGAGAAAGGGAGGAAAGACAAAGACAACATGAACTAGAAGTATTACGACTAGGCGCTGGACAGAGACAAACTGGAGTAAGCGGTTTCGATCCGGTAAGAAATATCAAAATGGTCCCCAAATTCAATGAGAGGGAAGTCTCGAAGTTCTTTGCAGCCTTCGAGAAAGTCGCTGCCTCTTTGGAGTGGCCAAGGGAGAATTGGGCCATCATGATACAGTCAGTTTTGACTGGGAAGGCCCAAATTGCCTACTCTACGTTATCCCTTGACGACTCCGGCGATTACGATATGGTGAAGAAAGTGGTGCTCATGGCGTACCAATTGGTACCTGAGGCATATAGGCAAAAGTTCCGAAACCTGAAGAAGACCTCAGAGCACACTTTCACCGAATTCGCCACCATCAAGGAGCGACTTTTTCAAGAATGGTGTGCCTCTCGGAAGGTGGAGACCAAGGAAGACCTCGAACAGCTGATTCTGCTCGAGGACTTCAAGGATTGTTTGTCTGGAGACCTCAAGACATACTTAGAAGAGCAGCAGGTGGAGACCTTGAGTGCAGCAGCCACCATGGCTGAAGAGTATATCCTGACTCATAGGCCGTCTGCTAAGTACGTCCCGAGGAATTACCAGCGCCGGTTTGACAGACCTCACGACGAAGAAGAAGAAAGACCCGTCCCACAAAGTGCTAAGAAGACTCCCCCAGGTAGCCCTCGAAGAACAAGTCCTAGTAGTCCGAAACACCGTAGTCCGAGGAGGAACATGGTGTGCTGGACTTGTGGGCAGAAGGGGCACATAGCTGCTAGGTGCCGAGGCAGAAGAGGTGGCAGCGCACGAAGGGAGGTGATGTTGATGAGCTGTGTTACACCACCAGTAGGAAACCAGTCGACGACGACGCAGGAAGGACCAAGTTTGTTGGCCCCTCACACTTCAACCGGGTATGTAACGAGTGATCATACTGGTACATCAGTTGTAGTGCTCAGAGATAGTGGAGCAGCCCAGTCCCTGATCATGAAGAGCTCGTTACCCGAGGGAGTAAGTGTGGATAGGAGACCAGAGGTTATCCTGGTTGGGTTTCCGAGAACGCAGTATATCGCCCCCTTAGTGCCAGTACATCTCGACTCGCCTTACTTCAGCGGCACCTGTGAGTTGGCAGTAGTCGATACCCTCCCTGTGGCTGGGATTGACGTGGTACTAGCCAACGACCTGGTGACCGATTGGAGCACCAATCATCCCAAGGTTGCGGACGAGTCTACCGGAACAGCACGGTCTGAGGTAACAGGCAATGGTAATGTCCAGGTAAAGACAGACCCGGATTTGAACATGTCTAATTTGTCCTCTCCCCTGCAGATTGAGAACGTTCTAGCAGTGTCTCCTGATTCTCTCGACAAAGAACATGAGGTTAAGAAGGCAGAGGTACCTGAGCACGAAGAGAGGCCTTGTGTGCAGGCACCCACGGGTACCAACGAGTCTGGAGCGAAGGCAGAAGTGTGCTTGCGGTATGGCAAGTTGCAGCGTGTAGTGGACCAGCCAGAGATTCCCCAGACGTCAGAGGTATGTGAGGTGTGTTCAAAAGGTCTAGAGCCCTCTTCGGTCCAAGCCAGGCTAGTGGATGTTGCCGGCTATGGACATGACAGACTCAGGAAACTTATCCCTCGACTTACCAAATGTTTCCTATCGGTATTTTGTTTTGTTCTCCTATGTGCTCTCTGTGTTCTCAGTAAGGATCAGTGGACGACCCGAAGGATGATGGCTCCCGTGAACATCGAGAAGAGGTCCCAGGGATTGGAGAGTTGTACTGCAAGTGTTGCAGTTGAAGAAGGGACCTGGGAGGTAATAGATGATACAGGAGGTACGACATGTGATAATGTGAGTGACTGTTTCCGACAGGTTGACACCCCCCGCGTGACTGCTGAGCCTCAACACAGCGTTATGCGGAACGTTGGTCGACCTGACGGTGGCAGAGTGAATGCCATCTGCGACATACAAACAGCCCCGTTGAGACTAGGAGTGGACCTAGTAGGGTATGCCGTAAGTATTGACTTACCCACTGTCGCGATCACTCTGAATTATCTGACCCCTGTATTCCAGGTTCCTGTCTCCCTGAAGGACCAGCGGATCGGTACTAGAAATACCGTCTGTGGTCAGCCATCATCGGTGCCACGACATAGGAAAGTGTCGAGTCACCCCAGATCGTGTCGAAACCAATCCGTACTCGAGAGATGTGAGATGACGCCCCTGCTTGACATCGCAGTGGAGACGTGGAAGATTACGTCAGGCAGATCATTGCCTTCCATTTTCAAGCTCCCTTTGGGCCAGGGTTTCTCAGTAGGAAAGTTCTGTGGACAAGACAGCCTCATCACTCTAGTTCATAGTATAAGTAAGTCCATTTGGAGTTGTGTCGCCCTGCTAATTTGGTTTGTGTTTTTTATAGAACCCCAAACCAAATTCTTTTTGGTGGGGAGGTGTTACGAACCCGGATCCAGCATCCGAGCAAGGAGCAGTAACAACTACGCCATCTGTGGGTCGGCTCCCGAAACTCCCGCCAAACGGACGACGACACCTAGTGAGGACAGCGTGTACTGGCCTCGAGGACCAGTTTCCAGTCTGGTTCAGCGCTCAACACCGCCGCTCCTGACCTCTGGTGAGGTGGTGCTCCGACGACAGCGCCATCTAGGGAGTGGATATGTCGGGCGTTTGTATCTGAGCCTGTGAGTGTGGTGTATTAGTGTCCCAGTTATTGATGACGTGTCTGTTTACAGAGCCGACCTGGGCCCACTGTGTTGAAGGTGAAGTCAGTCTACCCGAGGCAGCCAGTCTCCATACAGTGAAGTTTGCTGCAGCTGTCGTGACGTCGTCCCCCCGGAAGAACACTGTGGTGTGTTAAGCCTGCCAGTGGAGTGGCAGTGGAAGGATTTACCCGGGACCGACGGTTGGAGACGATAATCCACTGGGGTATTGAGGACAGGAGGGTGATTGGTGATATCACACGAGACTCCTGTCTAGGGCGTACCCCTTATATCGTTCGTGGAGTGGCCGTACCAGCCTTGGTGGCTCAGTACCTGCCAGCAGACCTGCTGGACGTGTGGTTGACGGCCTCCACGACGGTGCCCCCAGTGGACCTGTGTTGTGGCTGACCTGTGGCCAGGGTAGGCTCGACGCTCTCAGAGGACACGTCTTGAGGCCACGAAGAAAGCACCGCGGACTCAGCACCTAGCTTCGAGGATCCATAGTCTCCAGCAGAAGACTACAGTGTTGATCCCCTTTGTAAAGTGTTAATACCCCCCCCCTTGTGTACGTTTTACTTTTATATATTTAAATGGTGATGGTTATATTATATTATATTAAGTTCTTACCTTTCTTTCCCTACTCCCTTTAAGTTACTTGCGTCACGGATCGCATCCCTTGATAGCCTCTACTGGCTTGGGGCCGGATATATATCTTCCTCTAACGACATCAGAGGAAGAACCCCGTTGCGTCCCGAGAGGGCCGTAACATTCATGAATTAATATATTTTCTCAAATTGTTTTCTTATGAAATGATAAAGCTACCCATTTCATTATGTATGAGTCAATTTTTTTTATTGGAGTTAAAATTAACGTAGATATATGACCGAACCTAACCAACCCTACCTAACCTATCTTTATAGGTTAGGTTTGGTTAGGTAGCCGAAAAAGTTAGGTTAGGTTAGGTTAGGTAGGTTAGGTAGTCGGAAAACAATTAATTCATGAAAACTTGGCTTATTAGGCAAATCGGGCCTTGCATAGTAGGCTGAGAAGTGCGTTCTGGCTACTAGGTACGACATATATATATATATATATATATATATATATATATATATATATATATATATATATATATATGCAGAATAACCACATATGAAAAATAGAAAATGCTTAACGCGTTTTCGGCTAATTCGCCTTCATCAGAGCAAAGTAGAATGAGGATAAGATTGCTGATCAGACCTTTATATCCGCCTGGGCAGATCACCAGTTTTATATCCGCCTGGGCAGTTTTCTATTTTTCATATGTGGTTATTCTGCATACTTGGATCAGTGTTTTTGTGATCATTGTTGCATATATATATATATATATATATATATATATATATGTGTGTGTGTGTATATCACGAAAATAAACACGTGATTAAGAATGTGACAATGTCAGACCACGGAGGAAAATGAAACAAATTTACAAATTGTAAAAGCACCTATAACAGAAACATAATTGAATCTGCTTTAATACAGATCACCAAAGAAAGTAATTTGAATATTAGCAGTGGTCTATATAACTTAGATCCATTTCTAATAGATCAGCTAAAGGGCGATTTAAGTAGGATCATTAGAAAACATTTGTCTCACTAATTCATTGTATATATTTACCTCTTTATGTTATAATTACCTATGTATTGTGCTTGTATGTCTGCTGTATCAGATGGGCCATTGGGCTACATCGGATGGGCCAGTTGGGTGCATCTGATGGGCCAATGGGCCGTCTGCGTTGTCCAAGTATTGTACCTCACCTCACTTCACCACTCTCTCCTGCCTATTTATACCCATCACTCGATCTGTAAAATCATTCCTTCTGAAGATGTATTTAATATACGAAAGTACTTAAGGAAATTCCTGTTTCATTTTCCTCCGTGGTCTGACATTGTCATATATATATATATATATATATATATATATATATATATAATATATATATATATATATATATATATATATATATATATATATATTTAAAAAGTGGGTAGTAGGAGAAGCGAACACTTATACGTAATCAGAGTTAAATGGCAAGTTTTTTTTCTGAATGCTCTGTGTTCCCTTCTTTGAGGCTGTGGGTCCCTATAATTGCACCAAAGGTTGTACCCCCCCCCCCCCTATATATTTATTTATATATATATTTACTATTTACTAACTATTTCAAAATTGTAGGTGCATGTGATCGGTGGAGTGGACTCAAGTGAAGCAGAGATTGCTGCTATAGCCACTCGTCTTACAAAGAAGAGAGAGACGAACATCGTGCTACGAGATGTTGGCTCGTATTGTATCTTCTTGCTGGTGTTGGTCGTTCTTGTAAATGGAAAGACAAACTACAATGCCTTTCTCCTGCAAGCACAGATGACTAATACATTTATCAAGATTGGAGATAAAGATTTTGATTTCAGTTCTAAGGTATCATAATAACTACAATATGTAGTGATTAACTAAATTCATTTAATGTCGGAGCGTATTTAATTACATTATATTTAATATAGTATAATTATATTTAATAGTATAATTACATATATTTAATATGACTGTATTATGAAAATCTTTGAATACTAAGGTAAAAGTTTGCTTGAGTGTTTATTTTACACAGGTGGGTACAGGAACAAACGACTGCTGACTCCTATTAGCAGATTTAAAGTTTTCGCTTCCCATAGGTCATAGAAGCTTAGTTTCCCCTGGAATATGACCCCATCAAATGTTTCATGCCTCTTTGTTGCATGTTTCATTTAGCTTCCGAAGTGTGCCTTCTAGGACTTCAAGGAGAGTACAAACTGAATCCCAATAAACTCTGTCCGTCACCATTCAAATAGTCCCCTCCAAGAGCACATTGGTGAACAGCAACACAACATCAAGAGACACTCTCACTCCTGATGCCTGCGACCACAGCAATAGCTCAACAAATTTCTTTGGAGACTTAAGGGTGAAGGTGCAAGGCACGTATGGAGTTAGCTGAGAGTTGGAATGATGATGGAGAGAGTTTACCGGGATCCAGTTTGTACTCTTCTTGACATCCCAGAAGGCCCACTCAGTACGCTACTCGATGTACCAAAGAGGAGGGTATGGGATGAAGGGGGAGGGGGGACAGGGGGACACACACATACACTTTGTGTGTGTGTGTGTGTGTGTGTGTGTGTGTGTGTGTGTGTGTGTGTGTGTGTGTGTGTATGTGTGTGTGTGTGTGTGTACTCACCTATTTGTGCTTGCGGGGGTTGAGCTTTGGCTCTTTGGTCCCGCCTCTCAACTGTCAATCAACTGGTAGGTGTGCGTGTGCGTGTGCGTGTGCGTGTGCGTGTGCGTGTGTGTGTGTGCGTGTGCGCGTGTTTGTGTGTGTTTGTGTGTGTGTGTGTGTGTGTGTGTGTGTGTGTGTACTAACCTAGTTGTACTCACCTAGTTGTGTTTGCGGGGCTTGAGCTCTGGCTCTTTGGTCCCGCCTCTCACCCGTCAATCAACAGGTGTACAGATTCCTGAGCCTATTGGGCTCTATCATATCTACACTTGAAACTGTGTATGGAGTCAGCTTCAACCACATCACTTCCTAATGCATTCCATTTGTCAACCACTCTGATACTAAAAAAGTTCTTTCTAATATCTCTGTGGCTCATTTGGGCACTCAGTTTCCACCTGTGTCCCCTTGTGCGTGTGCCCCTTGTGTTAAATAGCCTGTCTTTATCTACCCTATCAATTCCCTTCAGAATCTTGAATGTGGTGATCATGTCCTCCCTAACTCTTCTGTCTTCCAGTGAAGTGAGGTTTAATTCCCGTAGTCTCTCCTCGTAGCTCATACCTCTCAGCTCGGGTACTAGTCTGGTGGCAAACCTTTGAACCTTTTCCAGTTTAGTCTTATCCTTGATTAGATTTGGACTCCATGCTGGGGCTGCATACTCCAGGATTGGCCTGACATATGTGGTATACAAAGTTCTGAATGATTCTTTTCACAAGTTTCTGAATGCCGTTCGTATGTTGGCCAGCCTGGCATATGCCGCTGATATTATCCTTTGATATGGGCTGCTGGAGGTCTGGCGTGATATTAACCCCCAAGTCTTTTTCTTTCTCTGACTCATGAAGAATTTCCTCTCCCAGATGATACCTTGTATCTGGCCTCCTGCTCCCTACACCTATCTTCATTACATTACATTTGGTTGGGTTAAACTCTAACAACCATTCTTTCAGCTTGTCTAGGTCTTCTTGAAGCCTCAAACAGTCTTCTTCTGTCTTAATCCTTCTCATAATTTTGGCATCGTTTGCAAACATTGAGAAAAATGAATCTATACCCTCCGGGATATCATTTACATATATCAGAAACAAGATAGGACCGAAAACAGAGCCCTGTGGGACCCCACTGGTGACTTCACGCCAATCGGAGGTCTCACCGCTCACCGTAACTCTCTGCTTCCTATTGTTTAAGTACTCCCTTATCCACTGGAGCACCTTACCAGCTACACCTACCTGTCTCTCCAGCCTATGTACCAGCCTCTTATGCGGTACTGTGTCAAAGGCTTTCAGACAATCCAAGAAAATACAGTCCGCCCAACCCTCTCTTTCTTGCTTAATCTTTGTCACCTTGTCGTAGAATTCTATTAAGCCAGTCAGGCAAGATTTACCCTCCCTGAACCCATGTGGGCGATTTGTCACGAAGTCCCTTCTCTTCAGAAGTGATACCAGGTTTTTTCTCACGATCTTCTCCATCACCTTGCATGGTATACAAGTCAAGGACACTGGCATGTAGTTCAGTGCCTCTTGTCTGTCGCCCTTTTTGTATATTGGGACCACATTCGCCGTCTTCCATATTTCTAGTAGGTCTCCCGTCTCCAGTGACCTAATAGACACTATGGAGGGTGGCAAGCAAAGTGCCTCTGCACACTCTTTCAGTACCCAGGGCGAGATCCTGTCTGGACCAACAGCCTTTCTAACATCAAGATCCAGCAGGTGTCTCTTGACCTCCTCTCTCGTAATTTCGAACCTTTCCAAGGCCGCCTGGTTTACTTCCCTTTCTCCTAGCACAGTGACATCATCTTGTTCTGTTGTGAAGACCTCCTGGAACCTCTTGTTGAGTTCTTCACACACCTCTTTGTCATTCTCTGTATACCTGTCCTCGCCTGTTCTAAGTTTCACTACCTGTTCTTTCACTGTTGTTTTCCTTCTGATGTGACTGTGGAGTAGCTTTGGTTCGGTCTTGGCTTTGTTTGCTATATCATTTTCATAACTTTTCTCTGCTTCTCTTCTCACCCTGACATACTCATTCCTGGTTCTCTGGTATCTCTCTCTGCTTTCTGGTGTTCTGTTATTCCGGAAGTTCCTCCACGCCCTTTTGTTCAGTTTCTTTGCTTCCATACATGCCTTATTATACCATTGATTCTTCTTTTGCTTTCCGGATTTTTCCTTTTGGGCCGTGATGTATCTGCTTATTTCCTCCTGACACTTTTGGGTGACATAGTCCATCATATCTTGTACAGACTTAGCTCTGAGGTCTGTGTCCCAAGGTATTTCCCTTTGGAAGCTTCTCATCTCCTCATAATTTCCCTTTCG